>NW_010407536.1:14526-20040 GCF_000710305.1 Buceros rhinoceros silvestris | reverse complement strand
CCTGTAAGCCTCTCAGGGGCTGTTGCTGCAAAGCCCAAACTCAGGCGAAAACAGCAGAAATATTTAGTAGCTTCAAGAAACATGGACATTCAAATGAAGAATGGAGAAATAATTTGGAAAAAAATCAAGCTGCTTTGTACCACGTAGTTTTCCAAGTAGGTTATTACTTTCATTTTAACAAGTGAAATCTTCCTGAAATATAGTAATTTGTTGAAAGTGAAAGATCATCTTTCATCATTACTGCACTGCACTTAATTTTTCTGAGGCTTTCTCTGCAAAAAGTTTGGCCTGTGATTCATTAACAACATTTGAAATCAGCCCTACTTAAAATCCAATCCAGACCGTAATAAGACTGTCAGCAATGTTTTTTCTGCCTTGATCAGTGGAGTTTGGAGAATGAAAAATGTGTAACTGGGGATCAAAACATTAGTCTGTCATGCCAAAACCACCCTGAGACAGTGGCCAATGCTTGCCATGTTTTGGCTTATCCACCACAGGCTGCTTCTTTAGGCATGTATGTGTACAATACGTACCTGGAGTTAACTGGTACAAACATCCTCAATTATACTGGTGCACCTGCAGGAAAATATTCCTTCTTGACCCTGCAACGATAAGGAAAACATAGCAATGCCTGAGGATGAACCGTCTGATTTACAGCATCTTATTTGTGTGACAAAATTATTTGTCCCTTTTTAAATCCAGGCAAAGTTTAGATTTTGAAAACAGAGATCGAGACCTGTTAATTATCCAAGAGCTTTTGCAAATTGCTCTCTCAGACCTTTCAGCAAGATCAGGGTCAATTGCAGAGGCTGCTAAGGTCAAAATTGCTCATGTGGAAAGAGGTGATTTATATTACAAACTGTGAAAGATTGCCAGAATATATCAAAGCACCTTCAAAGTATCAAATATTCCATCTTCACAAGTCTGTTGTAGGTAGGTGGTACTTCATTACCCCCATGCATGAATAAAACAGCAGTCAGAAAGGTGAAAGTGAGGAGAAGACAACCCCGAAGTCTTTGCTATCACTTTTCTGCACAGAGCCAGATGTCTTTAGGAGTTATTCTCCTTTACAGACAGCAATACCCCTCCAACATCATACTGCCTGGGAGGGGGGAAAAAAAGAAATAATTTCTCTTGATTTCCCCCCAGAAATCAGAGCATAATTTAATATAAATGTAAAATGGAGTACACAAGCAGAATTACTACCAAAGTAAATACCAAGAGAATTAGTCAGAGATCTTTGATATCACTTACTTAGTCTTTTGTAGGTTTGGCATGGGGCGAGCAGACCCTCAGCTCGCTCGTGGTGAGGGGCAGGACAGCCTTGTTGAGTGTGAGCTGAGGGGCTGAGTAAGGCTAAAGGGGAGCCCTGGGGTGAAACTTTCCCCCAGCCTGTGCAGGGCTTCTCTCAGACCCCTCAGTGTGCCTGTCCCATGGCTCTCATCCCTAAGGAAAATGCAGATGTAGATTTTAAAATACATGCAAGAAACCCAAGTGAACACTGCCAGTGCACACCCAGGCTGCATCATTCCATTTTTAGCATCTGGTGAACTGGAGATAAGCTCAAATCCTCCAGAATGATTACAAGTGCTGACTTAACTTGTGGAAATCCAAGCAGGCTGCTGCTAGAAGAAGTCTTTCCACAGGCAGAGCTGCACGCGGTACCACTTGTGTGTTATCGTGTCTTCATGCATATGAATATATGTACCCGGGTACTTCAAAGTCATCCCCCCATCCTGCACTTGAAATTGAACTGCACTTGGTGGTTAACCATCAAGTCTTGGTCCAGGGCATCCCGTCATGCAGCACCGCATGTGCTGTGCTCTCCCTAGGGCAGGCTGCTCAGTTCTCTTCCCCGATATCTCTGCTGATTCCCTTCGGTTTCAAATATACCTTCCCCAGATTAAAAGTTCTAGTTCCCTTTTTATTTATACACACACATAAGCGAATCAGGTATTTTTGTGTCCAGGCTTGGGGTACTACAGAATAATACACTGTCTGTGATGTGCAACATGAGAAAGCCCAGCCTTTGCTCAAAGCCCCACATGTACCATCCCCCACAAGACACTCCCGGGTATATCGTTGATTGAAGACCTGAGCTGTGTTTAGTGCTTATTGCCCATGATTGCCATGCTTTAATGTCTCTTTTTTCCTACTTAGTGTCTGGACAGAAGAGGCTCAGTGCTCACTTCTCAATGCATCCATCACAGAAACCTTCAACTGCTCGTTTAACTGTGGTCCAGACTGCTGGAAAATCTCTCAGTACCCCTGCCTCCAGGTATACGTTAATCTCACCTCTTCTGGCCAGAAGCTTCTGCTCTACCACACCGAGGAAACAATGAAAATTAATTCTGAGGTAGGAGCACAGAATACAATCTCTTCCTAAATGGATTTCTGGAGGGTTTTTCACCTTGCTATACCCATTCCTCGCTTTAAAGCAATATAAGGCTTCCAACTCCTGCATCACTGGTAAATAGAGAGCAGAGAAAGCAAAAATCAGTGCGTAAAGTGAACTCACATCTCTGGAGGGGACTGTTTTCCTCCTCCATCCCACACAGGGAGCGCAGATCGTCCGACAGGGGAGACTGGAGCCTCCCTCATGCTTTCCAAGTGCTTTACAGGCACAGGCTAGCACTGAGCACTCATCACTTTGATATTCTTGTGGAGCTGTGGACAAGTCACTTCCCACCTGGGTGTGACTCTGCATGACAGCGAACACCCCTAGTAATGTGCATGGAGAATCCATAGCAGTGAGAATAAAATTGGCCTTATTACTGCGGGGCCAGGCAAGTGGTGAGAAGAGATGAGAGCCTCGTGTCTAAACAGCAGACGTACCTCTGTCTCAATCGCTGGTGACAAACTCTGCACCCTGAGCATCACCACTGAAATCACCTGTGCCACTGGGGTCAAGGCCCCGTGACTGGTGCAAAGTTGTTGAAAGTTTGATGAGCAGGGACTGTCAAGATAAAGGCAGCAGAATTAAAATAAAATGCCTGGCTTTTGGGCATGAATAAGCTGAGGAGTCAGCCCATCTTTCTGCACAACTTCCCTGATTCATTGAACCAAAAAGATGACATTAAACAAATGTGCAGAATTCCTCTCTCTGGTTCAGCAAGTACAAAATCTAGTGTAACTCCATCCAGGTGGGATGGAGACAGCTCCTGTCTGGAGGCTATAATGATCGCAGCGGATGCACAGACGGCACCTCCCTGTCGGCCCACAGCCACACCTGTGCAGCTGACGCAGAGCTGTGCATCACACCCAGCCAAGTGACCACCGCTGCACAGGTGGCTGTGTGCTCCCTCCACGCAGAAAGGCAAGATAGGGCTAAGAAACGTCCCTCTCCCCACCTTCCTTTCTTCGTATCTACAGCACCTGGGTACTCTCGGCTGCAAGCGGCAGTGAGCCGGGACGCAGCTAAGTCATTAGACTTACAAGTGCCAGATTTGCATTAACTACTTAGTTTTCCAAGGTCACTGAACCCCAAACTCCAGGTGCTTGGCAAAGCACAGCCTGTTACGGCAGAGCCCCGGTTCAGGCTGCTGACAGCATAACCTATTGTGTTGCTATTTATGGCAGCAGTTCAGTAGACCAAATTACTTCTGCATATTAAGATGAAGCGATATTAAAATTAGTCAAAGCACGGCGTGGTTGCACTGGGCCAGTTATTCTGCTATTCTGGATAATTAGCTCCTGTGGCTGAGAGATGAAGTCCTCTGGAGCTTGAGTGTGAAATGGAGAAGTGTGCCCCCATCCTCCCTTCTGGTTCAGCATCAGGGCAGAAAGGAGGCACTCGCCATGAAGCCTGCAGCAGGACAGACCCCGCTTTTGCTGGGGCAGAAGCAAAATCTGGTGATGGTCATGCCACAATCTGTTTAAAACAGATGAGATCTGTCTCCGTGCTCCACTGGATTCAAATAAATCAAGAGATTCAGCATAAATCTGCACATTCTGTTATTGATGATTTTTGCTTGCTGAAATGGATTTTGAAATTCCCCCAGATGCCACCTCCTCTTAATTTAATGTAGGCACAGTTAATACTTCTCCAGCACAAGGTTGTTTTACAGGTTAAGCTCTGCTCTCGGGACAATTCCTAGGTTTTCCTGACATGCTGCTGGCTATGCGACCTGCATACAAACACAGTTTTGAATGGAAGTTTGCAACATCTGTAAACGTCCTGTCTTCCTGTGCCTGGCTGGGACAACGGAGACTCCCAGCTAAGATCAGCACAACCCTTCTCAGCTCCCTGGATGGGCAATCCCTGTCCCCCGGCCAGAGAGCAGCCCTGTGCAATGGGATGAGCAGCCCTGAGCGTGGCTGGTTTTGTGGTGCTCCAGCTGCATGCTCCAGCTGCATGCACCTCCTCACCCACCTACTCAAGTCTGTTTTTGCTATCTTTCTGCTTGTCAACCAACCAAACAAAAAAACCCATCTCTGGCTCACTGAGCCCTGACATTATGAAAGACATTGCAGAGTGAGGTGATTACCCTCCAAGGCCAACACCAGTGACCTTCAAAAGGTCAGCATACCTCCACCAACCTCTGTGCCTCACTGAGCACTGCCACACACACAGAGCAGCATCTGGAGCCCATCTCTCTCCTCTCCTCTCCCTGCCAGCTACCATGGATGGAGCAAAACGCACTCTGATTTTAAAGAATAATTAACCTTGAAGACTTGCTGCCCAACCTCGCTGCTGCTGGCCCCCAGGTGCCGTAAGGAGTAGGTGCCATTCATGTCGGGACACACAGCATGCCACTGACAGGCTCCACTGGGAATTAGCAGGAAGTAAGTGGATACCAGTCATGCTGCTCAAGTCTTCGCCAGGAAAGCATACGAGATTTTTCACATCTTTTCACTGCTCTCGCTGTGAAAATCTCACATACTTTATCTCTAGCCTTTAGGACAAGCCCAACCCCTTGTCAATACCACAACCATAGCAGCTTAAATGCTTTCCCAGCTACACTCTCCTTCCTGAGCTGTCAGAGGCTGTAACAGCCTCTGGGAGAGGTAAATTAGCCAATGTCCCCTCGTGCCCAGACCACAGAGCCAGGCTGTCAGCCTGAGGAAGGGCTGCGGTAGTTCTCTCTCCTCCCGGGTGTGTCAGGGCCTTTACCAGCCTCTGGGAGAGGTAAATTAGCCAATGTCCCCTCGTGCCCAGACCACAGAGCCAGGCTGTCAGCCTGAGGAAGGGCTGCGGTAGTTAAAACGGTTCTAGAGGCCCCATTTTGATCTCACACTATATCATTTTAATTTTCTGTGTCATCAGAGCTACTGCTGATTTATCCCCATCTCAGAAGTGAGATAACAAGCAGCATTTTATCACCAGAATCACAGTTATCCCTCTTATAACTGCCTGAGACTCAGAAATGATGGGGGGTCTTATGGTTTCCCTCTGAAGGTTTGGGTATTTATAACCTGAGGAGGAGTTTTCTTGGGGGTGGGCGGAGCGGAGCAGCAATGTTCAGCTGCAGTTCCCAGCAGATCCATTTCCACGCTGGACTGGAGAGGTCAGTC
>NW_010407536.1:0-14500 GCF_000710305.1 Buceros rhinoceros silvestris | reverse complement strand
CAGCAAGGTTCAGCTGCCTTTCCCAGCAGATCCATTTCCCCGCTGGACTGGAGAGTTCAGTCGGCAGGAATCAACATCGGGCCCACGCAGACACAAAACTCCTTCAGCCCTTGGTTTAAACCTGTTGCACTTTGCAAAAAGCTGTACACTGACGTCCCGACCACTTTCTCACATAGATTGCCACAGCACGTCTTGTCAAAGTTTCCAGGCTCAGCATGGACACAAAGCCCAACAGCAGACATAGGATGAGAGTCTTGTACTTCCACCACTCAGGCTGAACTGGGGGCTTCTCTGGCAACAGTGTTTTCAGTGTAACGTCATTGGTTGAAATGAAACTGCCCCCGGCTTGTCTGGAGATGTTGTGTGATCTCCATCCTTGCAGATAGTCATAACCTGACTGGACAAGCCCCTGAGCAACTCTGCACTGAGCAAGGCATTGGACTGGACGTGTCCAGAGGCAGTTCATACAGGCTACCTATCCAATTCTTTAAATTTGGGAAATAGAGCTGGAAACATAATCACGATTTCTCTTTGTTGCTGTCTACTATGTCCTTCTTGTGATCAGATTGCCAGAAACACAAGAACCTCTGTTCTCCATTGTATCACAGAATCCTCACTTGAGGTAGAGAGCCAGATGTTACTCCCAGATTTGCAGATTTCCAAGTGTTTGACAGTGCAGAGGTGTAATAAAACAGCATAGATTTAGCACGCTACATTCACAGGTACAGCGTAACAGTTGTGGATATAAAATTCCCTGAAAACCAAATGAAGACCAAACCAAAGAAAACATCAAAACATCGCACCATTCGTGTCTACTTACTTGTTCATCAATGACCTATGCAACATGGCAGACACCAGCAGGGCAGAACCAGCTTGTGCTATCTCTGGAAACTGTCTCACTGAGGAAGCAGAAGTGTGGACAGAACACCCTGCATC
The DNA here is from genome assembly GCF_000710305.1 of Buceros rhinoceros silvestris. Classification (NCBI taxonomy): domain Eukaryota; kingdom Metazoa; phylum Chordata; class Aves; order Bucerotiformes; family Bucerotidae; genus Buceros; species Buceros rhinoceros. The sequence continues at coordinate 13,564 of NW_010407536.1, read as the reverse complement.
CACAACTTAATGCACAGAGAGAGATCTTGTGCTGAGGAGCTCCTCAAAGCTGAGGCCAAGATGCTTCCAGCAGCTCAGGAAAACTAGAATGAGGCAGTTAGCACATGGAGTAAAGGGCACGCTTGGAGAGCACTAGGGAAACCATAGTCTGGAGAGAGACGGTTTCAGCACAAGGAGCCTGGCTGAAAGGCAAAGTAAATCAACCTTCCTCGCACAAGTGCATTTCACAGCTTCATGCTCCCAAACCCTTATGCCATGGGCAGCCCAACCACCCTGGCACAACTGGTGGCTCTGTGCCATCAGGTGTAGGAGGCAACAGCTCAAGTTCTGCTTCATTATCAGGTCTGCTTTGAAAATGCTTGGAAAATACTCAGACTTGCAGGGAGTCAGACCTCGCTGCACTCTTGGGACGTTTCTGCAGACTTTGAGTCCAGGAATCTGTCCTCATTTGGGTTTTTACATGCCTGGTGTTTTCTGTCAAAGAGGAAGAGCTGGACTTTGGCAAAAGTACCTAAGTCCTCACTCAAACCCCTTGCTGAGGATACTTAATGGGACTTCAAGAAACAAAAATGTATAGCACCGAAGTCGCAAGAAAAAACCACAACAAACAAACACCAGAGTCAGAAATACTAGTTACCACAGTGATAGCACATCATTTAGTAAAAGAAAATGAGGTATGCTTCGCTGAGAAGTTTCCCCTACTAGATTATGGGCTATGAGTCATAGACACCGGAATAGGGCTTGTGGCTGTAGACTTTTAAGACCAAGCTGGGCAGAGTTCAAGAGAATATCCTGGAGGGAGCAGATCTGCACCAGCAGGAAGATGGATGAGATATTAGTGCTCTGATGTTTTCCATCTCTGATTTCTAGAGCTCCATGAAATATTCATCATGTCAGTGATGCCATGCTCCAGTCTGCTAATGCCAGACAATCTTTCTGCTGTGCTTCAAATCATATTCTGTGCTAATAAACTTGCCAATGAATCAATCAAATCCTGTTACGAGGTTAATCTTTTGATCACTATTAGGACTAGAGATTTGTCACAGAATGTTACAAAAAAGTCACAGCACAGTCATAAAAAAGAACAGAGGGACATCTATAAAGTATATATGTTAAAACAGTAAAAATCAAAAGCCATGGGTTGCATTATTTTAATCAAAACATCTTTTTTCCTTTGTAAAACTCACTTTCTCTCATTAAATTATCAGAAGCTATTTTAGGTGCTCACCCAGGACAAGCAGGTTTGGCAGCACAGGCAGGGAGTATGGCAGGGACTCATGCTCATCCCATAACTGCAAAGGAGCAGTCACCTGCTGGGTCCCCCCATGCACATTCAACAAATTAAGCAGCAGATTTCTACACATCCTTAAGCAGTTTTTGCCTAGACAGGGAATTTAATCAAAATCTTGTGCAGAATCAGAAAAATCTTCACTTCGCTTGTAGAGGAGCTTAAGTGTCTAGAAGAGAGAAGGGGGAGTGGGGCCCTCAACTGCTCCCATCAATCCCCTTCCAGACCAGCAGCAGCAACAGAAAATTCAGGAGTTCCTGCTCTAGGTCAAAATCTAGATGTGGCCTCAATCCTTGTGTGCCTGCCCAGCCCCTCACCAGCCCACACTAGCTCTTCACAGGGAATGGTGAGCACAGTCCAGGACTGCTGTCCTGCATCTCCCATAAGCTAGTTTTCCAATTAAGTTGCCTTTAGTATTCTTTGAGAATGCTGATTGAAACTGTGTTAGATAGAGCCACCCCGAAATCTTTTCTTTGTGACTGAAACTAAAATTCAAGCAGTATCTTCACAGAGAAGGAACTGTTTGACTTAAGCTGGGGTCAAGAGCAAAGACCAAGAGCCATCCTGGTAGCCAGGCTGATCTTCAGCTAGAGATTGAATGAAAAGTCTGGGTTCTCAGTAGGAAAACTCAGTTTTCTCCTAGTCTGGATCTATTTGTCCTTAATCAAATCCTTAATCCTTCTCCTCTGTGAGTGAACTCCTGTGCCCACTACAATCACTTTGATCTGATCCAAGTGAGATCTGAACTGCCAGATTTGTATTTACAGAGAGTCAATTACCCATCTAACCGTGAGTGCATGCGTGCCACTTAAGATGAAGAGGTACTTCATCAGCTCCATTTTTGCATGTGTAAATTAGCAATAATAATATATTCACCTTTCTCACGAGACTGCTGTGCAGATTAAAGCATTAATGTTTGTACAGCACTTGGAAGGTCTCCAATGGGAAATTCTGTAGATGTGCAAAATATTGAGTTTTGTCTCTGATAAATTTATTATTAGCTTAATAGTATTCCACTCTTATTATGAAAAGCATAATCATCTTGAGATTTTCCAGTTTGCCACCTGAAGACAGACATTGTATCTAGTTCTGAGATGCATCTTTCTCCCTCTAATTTCTTCCTAGTGTTCATACATACCCAAATGCGGCAAGAATTACGAGGAATCCATGTCGCTGGTGAACGTCGTGATGGAAAACTTCAGAAAGTACCAACGCTTCTCCTGCTTCTACGACCCCGAAGGCGTTCAGAAGAATGTGATATTAACCAAACTGTACAGCTCTAATGTGCTGTTCCACTCCCTCTTCTGGCCCACCTGCATGATGATCGGCGGGGTTGCCATTGTTGCGATGGTAAAGCTGACTCAATACCTTTCCCTCCTCTGTGAAAGAATCCAAAGGATCAACAGATAAAAAGGAAAACTTTTGTGAGATCTAATTACAGCGAAAACACTGTTTTCTCATTCTTCACCAAAGAACCTTAAGTTTGTAATGTGCAAGTCCGTTATAAGTTCCTTACTATATTCTTATAAGTAGAGCAATAATGCAAAAGCTGTTCTATATGCAAACATGATGTTATTATTATGCAGAAAACTGAAAAAAGTTCTGTTTTGTGTTGACCGTCTATATGATCTTGGTTTATGCTGAGACTAGTACTTCTTTCTTTTCTACAGCAAAAATGGGGCTCAGTGTGACCATTTGCCAAGCTTAGTCAATTGACTTTTTCAATTTTATCAAAGGACTCTGGGGAAAATTCACCACTGGACAAAGGGCAGCCAATCACTTGCACATCACGAAGGTCTCACATCTGGCTTGGTCCAGTCAATGGATTTGTGGCTTCGCTTTTTTATCATTGACTGAAGGGGTGGGGGGGCAAGGATTGATGGAGGTTAAGGACTGATGGAGGTTTTTTCTATAGCAAGATAGCACAAAAGGGATGTATTTTGAGGCCAGGATACGCATACAGTAGGATTTGGTGATGCTTTGTGTTTGCTCCCCCAGTTCAGAAGTAAATTTTACCCTGTGTTGTGTTTAAGGTCTTTTGGAGAACACTTTGGAGGTTTTTTTATTTATTGCTATAATTTCCTTCTGTCTTACATCCTCTTTGTCACTTGCAGAAGCTGTAGCCAAAAACCAAAAACCATCTTGTTCCATTTTCTATTCTAGAATGAGCCCTATTGAGGGAGATGGGACCAGAACTCCTTATGTAAAGGTTTATTCTTCATTTGTCTTGTATTTGCTACCATATCACTGTAAAGGAAAAAAAAAAACCACGATCAGCTATTTTTTCATTTTTTACTTCCAACTATTTTAGATTTTTTTACTTGATATATATACAGATATATATAAAGAAAAAAGCTATATTATATCTAGTTGTGTATTGAAATTTGATTATGGAGGTTTTTTTCCTTGTTTCTACCCACTGGAAACTGAACAGTTTCACTGTTAGCCAGGTACACTCGTGTTTATAACCTCCATCCTTGAATAATATAACATGGAGGAGCAGCACTGCGGGATCTTATCCGATATTCATGATGTTGTTTCAGTCAAAGGTCTCTGTTGCTGTGACATCAGAATTGGCAAAAAGCTCCTCCGATTCTATGGCTCTATCAACCGAATTGTTAGATAATCATCATAACACATCTGGAACTCTCTCCTGACCTTAAGTCAATATGCAGTGCAGGCTGACATGAATTATGATTTAAAAGGCCCAGGTGCAATGATTTATTGGAAAACTTGAGACTGACTAAGACACTGTCCTATCTGTCAAATATTTACCACTGGGATCTTGCCAGTATAATTTCATGCACACTGTAGTCACAATTTCTGCATAATTTATTTGTATTACCCTGCAGAAAGCATTCCTTCTTATGTTTTAAAGACACTTCTTGCAGTTTCTCACTTTGCTCCCAGCCTGAAGGACCAGCACAAGGCAGCTCCTGTGAGCCCCCTGTGAATTCACTATCCAGTAGCTCAAAGAAACCACTTTACAGGCCTATTCAAACCAAGAAACTAACATTTTTCCTCCCTCAAAAAGACTTCAAAGAAAGTAATCTGCCTGGTTCATCTCTATATAAATACCTTCCTGCAACATAGCATTAAAAATTTCAAGATGTTACAGAACTTTACAAGTCCTGCGAGTGTAATGTGAGCTGTAAAAAAAATGAGTTCTCAGCAGTGAAAATGAACCTGCAATCTTGTAATCAGTAGCATAATTTTCCTTAGGTAAATAAATTCCTGGAGGGTGGGGGTATAATCAGGGCTCCAAAAGTATGTAATAAAAGTATTAAATTAAATCTTCCAGATTTCAATATCTTCTGCCTTCAGATCTGGCTTGTTTCATCAGACTTTTCTTTGTAGCTTCTATTACCAATAAAGGAAGAGTGCTGATGCAATGGGGAATTCATAAAGGATTATTTGCAAAAATGTGTTTTGATCAATCCGTGGGATTTGCAGAAACCACCAGCAGAAGATCTAGGCGCCCTCAGCGTCAGTGAGACTGGAGTCACAAAGTCTTTGTTGGTCTGCCAGAAGAAAGCATGACTCACCCCCAGTGCCAGCATAGAGGGGGGATGGAGATGGGGACCCCCACCCCACTGCCGCAGTACCCCACTGCTCTGCGCACAGAAACAGGGCTGTCCATAGTTTTGCTGGTACCACCATGCAGGGACACAGAGATCATTGCCTGGTGCTGTAACAGAAGCGGCTCCAGGTTGCGGATGCTCATTATTTACAAAACCTTATTCTGCAGGTTTTGCTGAGCAGGGAGGTATCTAGGTAAAGCCCCCAAGGCACACAGCTGAGGAGGCATTTCTGGATAGCCCAGCTGGCTCCTAGGGTGCACCGTCATCCTTTAGAACTTGATTTCTCCACAAGTAGAGAAGCTTGATCTGCAAGGTACTGCCGTCCTCAATCATCCCTTGTCCATCTCCCCACCATCAGCTCAGTCGCCAATGCCAAAGGAAGGACCAAGCCGCCAACGGTGATTCACAAATCAGGAGTGGTGCACAGCATCACCAAAGAGCTGTGGTGGCTTTTTCACACCGTTACTGATGCTGTCATTGGCCTTTTACATAACGATTTACATGTCCTGTGATAAAGGAGCTCTTTAGTTGCTTGTGTGACATTTTCGGCACCTGTATTTGTGTATTTTGGTTCTGGTGACAGAGAAGATGATTGTTCCTGACATTTACACATCAAACGCTGCTTTCAACACATTGTGCCATAAACATTTCACCAGCGCTCCTGTGGGTGAAACATCTTGATGCCACTGCAGCCTGTAATCATTTTGTTGACATTAACAGAGTGATCTGTGGGATATCAAAACAACCTGAGTAATTGGATGGAGTGAGGTAAAACAATAATTTTAAAGGAAAGTTTCCATCTGATCATTTCACACAGTTAACCCCCTACTGAAGCATTACCATTACAAAGGTGACTCTTGACATCGCCTGCTGCCCCAAAGAGAGGCTGTGTTCCAGCAGGGATGTTAGCCTGTGCTGTTTCTTCCTTTACCTTCATTTAATAGGATGTTTATCCCTGCAAAAGGAACTGGGCTCCTGCAGGCAGCCCAGATGAATGAGAAACATGTCAGTGAAATTGTCATCAGGCAAATCTGCCATGTTTGAGACTGGCCCTGGCACTTCTCAGAACAAACATTTCATCTCTTGGTGTCCCAGCTGAGCATTCAGGACAGCAGGGAGCAACCAGTGCTGCAAAATCCCAGAATGGAGAGGTGCGATACGTAAAGGGCAGCACAATATTCACAGGCATTACAAGCCTGTGAGAGGCACCTTGTGGGATTTAAAGCACGCATAACTGTTCCAGGGGTCAAATTCACATAGCTTTTCGTAGTTGTTATTGTCTTAATTAGATGATTAGTGTCAGGTCTTACTTCTGTTCTGGACCATCTGAAGCTCAAGTGTGAACATCCCTGCTGCAGTACTCTGGAACTTGGCACCTTGCAGACTTGCTAAATGTCACCAGCTAGGACAATGGAGAACTTTACTTTGGTTTAGCTTTACTACTTGTGAGAGAAAGTCAAGTCTCCTCAAAACGTACCCAACCCCAGCAAGAGTTTGAGGTGAATACAGAAAGGAGAGAGAGCTCAGGAAACACAAGAGCCTGCACGTCTCGACAAGACACAAATGCAGCGATTTCAGACCTGAGGGACAAAACCAGAATAAAGTCACAAGGCATGACTGGGGGTGCTGCTGGCTTCACCTCCTCATCTCCATCTCCAGTCACAGAAGAGTTCAATGGAAGAAGCTACTGAGAAAGAACTGGCTGGTGTAAGCCTGGTTCAAGCAGATTCCTGGACTTGTTTGACTGCGACCTTGCAGCAATACAACTGTTACCAGTATAACCTCTAAAGGGGATGGTCATTTCAAGGCAATACCACCTGAAAAATCAGTCAGCTGATTCTCCCTCTCATGCAGTCATGCCTTTATTAAAATAGCTGCAGCTATTCAAGTGGGTTGAACCAATATCTTCTCAGTAATACAATTTTTTCATAGACTCAGTGTCTGAGAACAGTAGCATCAGCTCTCCTTTAGCTGCTGTACTGTGGCTACATCATCTATCAAAGATTTGGGAAAAAAACCCTCACTTTTCTGGTCCACTGAACCCTTGTCACTTCCCAGCACTGATTTTGCAGCAAGAAGCCAGGCACAGTTTGTGATGCACCCAAACATCTCACAACTGGATACAAACTTTGCCAAACTGGTTTGCTATGCAGGAAAGTGAAAAGCAGGGGTAAACATCATATATTTTGTTTCAGTGTTTTGAAAACAAAATGTTTCCATTTTTCAGTTTGAATTGATGCTGCCTTTTGAAGTCCAGGGGTGGAGGTATGGTTTTGTCAGGAAAGTTTGAAAAATAAATATAGCACTTCCTCTGATGTGAAACAAAACTGTCAGCAATTGCTTGGTTCAATGAATACTTTGAACACTATTTTTTTAAGGCTGATCAACAACACATTTCCTTTCTTTCATTTTTCTCACCCATCACTGAAGTGCAGAATCAGTCACACAGACATAACCAGCAGCACCTACCTAAAAGTGTATAACACCTACTAGGTTAAGAGGCACCAGGAGGGAGGAAAGGAGCATTTATCCATTTTCATTGCCTGTGTGGGGCAGCCGCCACCAGACATCAGCTCCTCTCCCCGGTGCAGACATCACCACAGATGCTGCTGCTCCAGGGACCAGTTCATGTGCACATACTGTGTGCTTTAAATCAAACCACATTAATTATTTTTACAGAAAATGGAGTGTTCAGGCCATGTGATTCAATTGTTTGAACTGTAGCAAATCAGGGAGGACCCTGCAGGCAGAGCCCAAGGCCAGTACACCTGGGCAAGTGGGCTCAGCACATGGTTTTAGCCCCAGAAGTGCAGCCAGCACAGTCCTTTTCCCAGTATGAGTTGGCTCTCCCAAGCCATGTCCTCTCCTCTGTTTTGAGAGATCGCAGTGAAACAGGAGGGGTGGGGGACGCACTCACTGCCTAGCACAGCCACACTGCCTCTGGCCACGTACTGGTCCCCCAACAAGCCATTTTTTAGCCCTGACCTGCAGTTACTGGATGTAAAACAAGCCTCATTTCACACAAAGGATTATTTCATCCTTCAGGAATTATGTGGAAAGAAATTGAAAATGCTGCCAGGTAAATTCACACCAGGCTTTAAAATGAATCAAGTTCTTCCAAACACTGAAAAAAAGTGTTAACATTAGCAGAACCCTCCCATACAAGCCTGTCCACTTTTTATAGTTCTCTATTTTCATAGAAGGAGCTGCTAGTGAGTATATATTTAACTGAACTACATTTATTCAGGTGAGAATTTAGCATATTTCATTGCAATACAGAGGGTAAGAGATGTTCATTCTCAAATGCTCTGCAAACTCTCCATGTCCAGCAGTACTAAAGCATGGCCATCTCCAGGCAGCAGAGCAGCAAATGACTCAAAGATGAGCAGAGATGAGGAATCAGCATTCTCATCCAAAACACAGAGAAGGTTTGTTTACTTTGGAAGTTCAAGAAAAACAGGTGAGAAGTAGAAGCATCTCCAGAAGGACCCAGGCAGGTCAGATTTAGGGAAGCAAGTATGTTCACCTCCTCTGGTACAGCAGAGCAGGATCAGCCACTGCTGTAGGGCACAAAGAAGTATGGCTATTTTTTTCAGGAGTGTCCTCTATTTCTAATAATTTCAGGAAAAAGTGATAGCAAATTGCTAAAACACTGGTTTTGCCATTCAGTTCATGCCAGACTAGCTTTGCTTTTAAAGACACCATTTTGTTGCAAAAGTTAGATTAATTTGGTTTGAAAAAATACACCAACAGAATTTTAACTTGCATGGAGAGATCTGTCTCTACCCTACTGAGCTCTTTATATTTACCCAGATTTTTTTTCAGGTTTTTCTGCAGAAAATTTAAGATTCTCATTTTTCATCCCATACTCAGGATAGGAAAATCACACCAGCTAAAGTGTTGTGGAATTGAAAACACTCTTCCCATGCAACTCAGGCTAAAATGTTCAAGAAAGTCTCCTAGGGTAGATTTTCTAGTATATCATGTGAGAAAGGTGGGAGGTTTCATGATAACTCTCCTTAGAGTCCCCAACCTGGCTATTGTCTTCCATAACTGCAGCTACTATTCTGTATTCAATTATAAAAGCACTTTTTAACACCCAGCCACCTGCACACAACTCCGGACCACAAGCAAAGAATCTGTTGTGCTAGAGGCTGCTGGGCAGCTCCAACCCCCAAAAAATCAAGTGGACAAAAAGTAAAAGCACTTTGAAACCCTTCCATGAGGAAGGCCCTTAGGGATTTAATCACCATGCACATAAGCTCTGTTATGTTCATCACAGATTAAGTAGGAAGCAAAGGCTGATGACTAAGCAGTAACAGGTGGGAAAGTAAATTAGTACCAGCAGCAGCACATCCTACCACCAGTTACTCCCTTTTCTCCCCAGCACATGATGGCTCACCCCTGTACAGAGTTGTTGGGTCTCAGCCTCCAAGTATTAGGCATTATCTCCCACCTGATAGTGAAACACAGGCCAGGAGACATCTGAGTGTGTTATTTTGTGGTGTGTAAACTGCCATGGGAAAGTCTCATTAGTCCAAGGTTTCTATGAGCTGTCTCCAGGAAGGAGTGGAAAAGCACACAGGGGAAAAAAGACAAATAGCAAACATGAGTAAACGCGGTGCTCTACATCAGGGGAAGGACACCCCACCACCTGGTAGGCAAGTGCCCTCAGTACAGCTCTTGTCAAATGAATGGGAGCTGAATCAGAAGCTGTGCTGGACTTGGCTGTGAGTGGACAATTTGATCAACCTCATTTTCTGCTAATATTCCATCACACTCCATTTTTCACCCTTAACTGAAAGTGTCCTATGGAGGGCACTGGGCAGAGCTATGCAGGAAGCTTTCCCTGTGCCAAGGAGCACCAAAATTAGAACCCTCATTAGAGGGAACTCAGATTCTCTCTTGTCAAAACACAGGATCTCTCTCACCAGCAGGTTACGTGGTATCTCACAGTAGTTCAATCCTGAGACTCAAGCCAGGAGTGAGGGACCACAGCCCATGTGGGAGAGGTCACAGGGCAGCCTGGGCAACTTCAATTGTCCTTGCCCTGGCAGCAAGTGGTGCCTGCTCCTGACCCCTCTGACTCTGTGGACAGAGTCTTGTGTGCAGGAATTTGGGAGGCCCTCATTGCTCCTGATTTTCCAGTGTCCTGACATTAGCTCTGTCCCGCTGAGCTGTCACTTTAAGACAAAAGATCTGCAGTCCCATATTTCTGCTGCCGTATCTGGTAGTCCTTCCTCTTGAGCCAATAACATTCTGACCACAAATAGCAAATTAATGATCTAGAAAATTTCTTGTTCCCTCATACCTTTTCAGAGAACCCTCCCACCCCTTCCTGCCTCTCTCCAGGTGAGAACCTCACCATGCTGGTCAACACATGCAGGAAAGCAGTAGAAGCAAAGCCAAAATGCTATCCACATCCCATCAGAGCCATGTAAACTGAGTTACCACTAACCCAAACCCAGATACTTGGGAAAGGAGCTTTTAGTGTCACTAGCCCTTTGACTTTGGTGCTGGCCATCACCACCAGCAGCTTCTTATGGACACATCACTGCAAATGACTTGAGGGTCTCCCCAAACGTAACTGTGACGAAGGAGCATCCAGGGCCCTCTCATGCAGTCACTGCCCAATAACACTTCTGCTGCTCTCCCCAGCCCCCAAACTCTACCTCATGCCCAAGATAACCCTCAAGGCTTTCACACCTAGTGCCAAGTGCAGGACAGGAGGCAGCAGTCCTCCCTGGGCATGCCAACAGGCACATGACGCTAAGTCCCAAATAGCCACATCATTCCTTCTGCATCTGTGGTGCAGATATCCTGGTAATGATTGTTATCCTCTACGGTTTGCAGGAGCTGCCTAGAGCATGGCAATGCTGTAACAATTGCCCTGGGCTCACAAGTCATCCTGCCTGCTGCAGAGGCTGTGCATGCACACCTGTGGGTGGCCTTGTCCTTTTCTCCATTATGTGACTGGAAACTCACACCTCCGTCCTTCCCTTGTGTTGCCTTAGCTGTTTAACAAGCTAGCCTAGCAATTACCTCTGGACTTGGATAAAAAAAATCTCCTGCCCCAATGCTGTTAAATTATGTAGAACAAGATTATAATTGCATCCTAAAAAACCCTGAACTCTACACTTAAAAGAGCATTATCCAGGCTGCAAAAGCCAGCACTCAAAAGTTACAAAATGCCAGAAATAGAGCTGCCTGAAGAGCCACCATGCAGCACTGCCTGTATATACGCATTGATACAGGCTCTAACTATACAGGGATACACACTTGGCCCTGCCCCAGATGAACCATGTTTAGTTAATGAGTCTTTCTTCAATACCTTTTTTTAACCCTCATTGTTCATAGTGCGCCCTCAATGTTTTATTGTACCACTGCCACTGCTGCTCTGCCAACAGAACCGTCTGGCTCCTTCTCCAGGGCACAAAGCTGCTCCACCCAGAGACAGCCACACAATCCCCCAGCAGCCCAGCTCAGAGATGGACACTGGCAGCCCAGCAGACTGAGCTGTGTGCCTGCAGCAGAGCATAGTGCCAAGTAAGCTACAAGCTCTGGTACCCAGGATAGAGTCACAGCCAAGAAACCATAGAGTCAGAGCAAGGATGGGTGAGGAAGATATGTCTAATGTCCTTCAGAGGAAGACACATGCCTGTGAGGGTAGTGCAAACTAAGTTAAGGGAGGCCGATGGAGAACCTTCCATTACCAAAATCCTGCAGCTCTTTTTCCTGCTCAGCTCTACCAAGCAACAGTGAAACTGCCACACTGGTGCAATGCAACCACCGGGCTCTGCTCCGAGCAGGGCACAGCCTGAGCAGGTCAGCTCCATGCCAAAAAAACCCTGAAGGAAATGTTTTTATATCTCCAGACTGATCATTTTCAGACTTTTCTGACTCCTGGGAAGCAGGACCAGTTTTTAATTCCATCATATTAAACCCTGGAAAAGTGCTACAGGACAGAATCCTCCACTATCTCCCCTTCAGGACCCTGCACCAGGGCTGAACTTCCCCCTTTGCTCTGGATGGCTGCCACCAGCCAAGCACCATGTCACCAAACCACCCACTGCACCCCACAGCCAACAAGATCCCCAGTAAAAGGACAGTCCCCTTCACTAGCCCCACTCTGGGAGCCCACATATGCCAACCCCCCCACCTCTCCCCAGAAAGGTCTGGCACCTTATTTCAAGGCAGAGCAGACATAAGAATGAGACCAGCAAACAGACTTTCCCCCAAACCCCTATCTCTGGCCATTTCCTCCCCCCAGAAAAAAAAAAAAAAGTCTATTGGCACAGACTTTACAGCCACAGACACTATGTTCCTTCAGTTCATCCTGACCTTACCATAGGTCAGGCTGAAGATCAGGATGTTTGTGCACTTGGAAAAGTTGAAAACGGTCAAAACAGACCGTCAGCCCCACAGACAGATCAAGCCCTATCGTTCTCAGAGGATTCTCCCAGAAAACCCCCACAATAAGCTGTGAGTGTCCACCTGGATTTACTATCAGTTGTCAAAGAGCAGCAGCTGTGGTGCATATCACCATAGTCCAGCAAAATGTGGTGAAACATGAGGAAAGCAACAAACAGGAAGAAATTTAGCAAAACTAAGACTTACCTGGGTTATTTCAAAACATTTTTTCCCCCTGGTGACTATGCTTCACAAACCATCTAACAGACTCTCTCACCGGCCCTTGTTTTCAGTGACTCCACCTTATTTTCTTTTAATACTTGGTTTGAATTTGGCAGCGTTCCTGCTCAGTGACTCCAGAATATCTCTAGCATAGGAAATCAGGAATTAATGCAGCCTCAATGCATAACACGCTTGCACCATGTAGCATCTCCTGTTTCTTGGGAAGGAAAAGTATGTGAAAGTTACAAATCTTTAAGCTTTTGGAACAGAAAAAATTAATTAAATCTGCCTTCTTAACATTAAACAGTTCTATGGAAGATGAGACAGCCTGGCAGCAACTAGGAGAGGGACTGCAGAGCAGTGCAAGGCCTTTCTATGTGTTGTCCTGACTGTGGGTTTCAAGCTGGACCTGAGCCTCACCTTCCACGGACAACTGCAATTGAGCTTGGAGTGCCTCAGAAGAACAAGTCTTGCTGCTAGCTCTGTGGTTCAGAGGACTGTTGGGGAAAAAAAAAGGAAGCAGGAGACTTAAAAGACTAAAATTCCATGGGAGCCCAGGAGCACTCTTTCATAGAACAGGTCAGGAACAGAGAAAATTGTCCTACAGCAAAGTGTTTGTCTCACCCATGCTAACCAGTGTCACTTCTTTGCTCCCCAAGCCCAGTGGTGCCCATCTGGGAGCTCCAACCACACACTATGAGCTCTTTGGGCACAAAGTCATCTTCTGCTCTGGTTTTACAGTGCACTTGACATGCACAGCTGAAGCTACCTTACAGTTACCAAAGTATGAGGCCCAGAGGCAACTTTGACTGATTTTTAGAAAAAACTCTCTCTTCAGCCTGGAATATGGGGCTGTGTGTGTCTCTGAACACTTTTCTCCAGGGCTGAACGAGCACAGGGTGGAAACTGCACAGAGTTCAACCACAAAACTTTATAATCCACCAGCCACAAGGAGGCAATTTTAACCCATTAGCCAAGAGCACATCCAGGGTACACAGGGCTGTGAGATACGGTTTGGGCATGTCCCGGTTTGGGCTAAGCTTCCTGGTCTGGGCTGAAATTT
>NW_010407535.1:0-2998 GCF_000710305.1 Buceros rhinoceros silvestris | reverse complement strand
ATATATATATAAAATAACCCCAACCTTACCTACAGTGAAAATCTTGCAGTCATATAAGAATGAAGTGAGATGAAGCCCTTACTCATCATGAGAATCAGATTATAGGAGGAAAGGTAAAATCTGGAAGCTAGTTCCTACTCGACAAACCACGACCGTGAGGAAGGCTTTAAGTTTCTCTATGAATCAGCCCATCTGATCTCTGGGGATGATTAACTGCCTGAAAATAAATGCATCTGGATTCTTTTTGTGGAATAGGAAAAAAATTAAAGCAACATAAATAACAAAGCTCAGGACCTTTTGGTAGATAACTGCTGTAAATGCTTTCACAATTCCTTGGCAAAAATCAGTGGCTACTGAACAAAAAGCAGAGAAACTGAAACCTCTGGCAGCAGCCAGTACTTTTTGATCTACACACGTAAAAGAAAAAGAAATTGCAGAATTACTGAAATAGTAGTATGACATTTTTTAAAATGGAAGTGCTGCAAATTAATAAAATATTTATATGCTCTTTTAGTAGAGGCGTAATTCCCAGCTGAAGTGCAGCCTTCCTGCAATACCCGGATAACACAGACTTTCTTCACAAACTGACAAACAGGAAAAGCAAGTCAAAGCCGAGACACCATTTCTAACTTGCACAAATGGAGCAAAAATATAAGCCCGGTCAAATTCCCCCAGGCAAGTTTTGTGGTCTTGCTCTCCATGTGCTGTGTAAATACAGTCTCAGTTATGATGACTGTGACATTTATATGCAAAAGCAAAAGGAAACATGGGCTGAATGAGATGTTTACCTGCCCCATTATGTATGCTGTAATACGTGTTTATGTATTACAGCTTTATCTCTTACAGAGTATTTAAAATTGCTGTAATTAACTCAAAGTAGAGGAAATACAGATGTTTAGATATTTTAACACCTTTCTGATACTCATTGCAGACAGAAGTTAAGAATACTCATAGAAGGAATTAACCCTTTTATTGCAAGTTATTTAATTACTTCAAACTAAATGTAAGGGCCAGAGCTGCACCATCCCACTGGTGCACTTTCTCCTAAAGCCAAAAGCTTGCAGAACTGGGCTGTTTTATTTGCCCACAGTGGTCTAAAATGTGGATATTCAAATGCTACTTTCAAATTGGGAGGACATTTGCATCCTTTAGAGAAATCAGAATCCTGGGTGTGAAGTGGCTGTTCCTTGACTTTGGAACATTCAATGCTGTCTTAAGATACCAAAACCAACAGAGAGATACAACTGCTATATTGTTTTTTTCTTTTCTTTAATCAGCCAGTCCCTTTAAAAAGCATTAAAGAAAAAACAATAACAAAATTTTTACCTAGTAATCAGTACTTTACACAATTCTATAAAATAAAATAAAAATAAAAGAATGAATGTGAATGTGAATGAGAATGTGAATGGTATGTTCTGGGGTTTGCTCCTACTGCTAATAGATTTTAAGGCAACGGCAGTGCCAAACACTAAGCAGCTACACATCCTTATCATAGAAACGTATTACAGCAGACTGCAACCGCACAGAAGCAGAGCATAAACCATTAGTTGTCACAGTTTCCAGAAAACGTTAAAACAGAATCTAAGAAGAAAGACTGCAAAAAGTACTATGCAAAGGGTAAAAGTGCACATGATAAAGATCACTCCTCCAAGAGGAGATCAGGAACTTTGTCCAGGTGGTAACAACATTTGTTCTCACGTCCTCCATCGTCACATCTCCCACTGGTTTCAGCCCCAATGAATGCATGGATGGATGTAAAGCCCTAGTTGTGTGTACAGCATTACACAATTCCTTGAGGTGCAAATGAACTTTAAACCATTTTAAATTCCCAGCTGTAGGACACTGGTAGAAGCTGTGCAGGAGGGCATTTTGATATGGCACCCTTGAGGACTGGAAGCCTTTCTGAAGTATACTGAGTGGTGAGTAGTTGTGGGCTGCCACAGTGGGTTGCTACAATGCAGGAGTGCCTGCACCATCACCAAGACAGAGCTTTGAAGTTAACATGTCCTATGGGACAAAGAGAGCTAAGTTTCACAATCTAGCACCTCCATAGCAGCATGGAAGAGGAGCAGGTGGCACAGAGCTCTGCAGTGGGAAAAATTATTTCAACAGGAAGGCAATGAAAGCTAGTGCCAAGGTTTTAGTACACCAACAAATTGTTAAAATTTATCCCAAGAAAGCAAAATTGAAGGAAACCTTCAACCTGCAACCAGGCCAGGATCAATTTCTTTGGCTTTTTAAACTGTGTAACATAGCTGGAGATTGTTCCCTTTCAAAGAGCAGCCAATGTCGGGCAGTGGTGTGGGATGGTAAGGGCATTATGGGGTTTTGTTTGTGCAGACAGGGCAGTCACGGCTCCTTTCCTGGGCTGCTTGTGGGCAGTGCCATCTCCTGAATGTGGTCCTGTTCTTGAGGCATATTCCAGTCCACTTTTGATTCATTAATAGGTGATTTTCTTTCAGCTCTTATTTAGATCTTTCTCATATCAAGTAGATGCCTCTTCTCTCCTACCATAGTAGTTCAATCTACAGCTAATATCCCTTGATACCTCTGTGTCCTGGGTCCAACATGGTGGAACCGGATGCTCTTCTGTTGTCTGGCTTTCTTCCTCCCGGAATGCTGTGGTTTTCCCGAGCTTCCGGGAAGGAGGACACGCCTCTCTGGCATGAACTCATAAAAGGGGGCATGTTGAGAGATTTGGGGACATCTTGTTTTCCCCTCTGCTCTATCTACTGTCCTCTCTATCTTGTCCATGCTGCGGCTCTCTCAAATACGCCACGCAGGACTCTTGAACCTTATGCCCCGCGACCGGAAACCTTTATCGAGGAGAGAAAGCCACGTCCGTGACCTGCTATTTCCCTGAAGCAGTAAAAGACTCCTTCTGCAAACATGGGTAGAACCCTCTCCGTTTTTGCCAATTCCCAGCTGGGGGGGTCTGTGAACTGTTTTGCTGTGATGAATTGACCTAGCAGTACCCCTTATCTCTGCAGCGGATGAA
>NW_010407534.1:20756-21050 GCF_000710305.1 Buceros rhinoceros silvestris | reverse complement strand
TCTCCACATTCCTGTGTCCTACACAAAACAAACCATCGCGGCGTGCAGCGCCGCGAGCAGAGGCAGTGCTGCGCGGACCGCAGACTTGTCTGACACCCGGCGCAGCGGGGCTGGGTCCGCGCTACCAGCGCGGCGCAGACGGACCATCCCGGAGATGGTCCCCAGAGAGCTGCCCGCCGCTCAGGGCCACCCTCCTGCCCCATGCGCACCCCTGGGTCGCTAACTCCTCTTCAGTCAGCGGTGGTGGTGCTCTGCCACCAGCAGAGCAGGCTGCAGCGCTGTCCCAACGCCGGC
>NW_010407534.1:14403-20665 GCF_000710305.1 Buceros rhinoceros silvestris | reverse complement strand
CCGCAGCGCTTTCCCCCAGACGGCTGGCAAGCGGCGGACCCTGCGCGGTCACTGACACGAGGTGCGGAAGGAACCTGCTTGACCTCCAGCTTTCCGCGGTGGGAGTCACAGGCACCTTCTCTGAAGCCATTTAACGGGCACCAGACACAAATAAGCACAACTGGAGTGATGTCTGATATTGTCCTCGGAATAACAACAAACCCAAACAGAAAGTTACCATGTTATGTTACCAGATCATCTTTGAGAAAAATCTTTTCACCATTATCTGTCCAATTTAGACATGTCCTTTATCCCAGCTGGCACCATCTCCCACCTCCAAAAAGAAAGGTTCCAACACCAAATAATATCTTAACTACAACAGGAAAGAGAGTCCGATATTTTGTGAATTAACTGCCCTATTGATACATCAGTGATTAACAACAGCAGGAAGTCCTAAGATAAACAGGCATTATCCTGTCTAATCACCCAGCAGAACAGGATTTTATAGCGATCTTAAACCCATTCAGTTTTAAATATTAGGGGTATTTACTCTTGATATCTCGCTTTGTATTTTCTTAGTTGAGATCTAGAGAATAAGACTAGCAACAGGTCACAGAGCTCCTTATATTCATAAAGCTCATTAGGTTGAACTTACCAGAGACCACCAACTGCTGTTCTTTTTCATCCAAACATTCAAAGCCGTGCATGAAATTGAAGTTACAAACATCACATTTATAGACAAATTAATGTAATATAGCTCCTGCCAACAACTTACTCCTGTTCTGAAGGGTATTCTCTTTTAAATAAATTAAAAATAACTATACTTAGAGATTGCCATAAGTGCTTTTTATGTCATCACCTTCTAGCTGCCAAGAGTTGATATTCATCAGTCTCCTCTCCTCTTTTCTATTCCTTCTTTGTACTAGCTAAGAGAAGAAAAATCTGGTATTTTGACCATACATGGCAGAGGCGTCTGCAGTAGAATGAAATTGAAATAGAGTGAAGACTTGGTGTTCTGTCTTAACCAGTTGCAATTGTTTTTTTCTGCACTAAAGAATTACTTGCTGTTGTATGTTTCAGAAGTGATGTGGGATACATTTTTGCTGGATTCCATTTGGTCTTTTTTCTGTGCTCTGCCATATGTACAGTGCAGTTCCTCTGTGTACGTGGGTGTTCAGCAGTCACGCTGTCAGTCACTGTCGCAGGCACAGATGCTGAGGGGTTATCATGTGGAATTCAGTCGCCACCTGGTTCAGGGAGGTGCCACACCGCACAGATCACAGGGACTCTTTGCCTGCAGTTGACAGGACAAGCAGAGTCCTAGTAATGGTTCTTTTTTGGCCATTGATTTTAGAATAGAAAATGACACCAAGTTGTACGCTAAGCTTACTCTCTTTGTTACCAGTCTTCACGCTCCCATGTTTGTAAAGCAATGACTTCACCTTACACAGTTAAAACTCCTTGTAGCCATTGCCCACGTCTTACGTTGTCCAGTTGTTCAAGGCCGGAGTGACTTTAAACTCCAGTTTACTTTACCATTAGGGCTCCACGATGGCAGTGCAATACAGATGTTTAAAAACATGGCCCATTTAAGGTCTGGTACTACTTGGGCGATGCTTATTCAGCCTTTTGCTCTGTCCAGGCAGAACAGCACCCCTGTCGTTCCCAGGACTCACACAGGTCTGCACAGGACAGGAGGATACCGTGCACGTCCCCACCATCTGCCACACATGCCTGGCTTCCAAGAGCCAGCTGCGGTCTCACTCCGAGACCCCAGCAGCCTCATTTCCTTTAATAACCCACTTAAAGCTGAGTCTTCGAGAAGGCAGAAGTATTTTTTTCAAACTGAACATGTTGTCACGAGAACATCTTCATATTTCTTTGGTGCAAACAAAAAACTCCTCATAGGCAAGTAGTGCAAGATGTTAGCTGTTCTTTAAAACAAAGAACGAAAAGCACCATGCCTCTGCGCACAAGAGCATCCTGCTCCACAGCCTTGGCCTCCGCAAGTCTCCTCACACCCATCCTTACTGCTCTATGTTTGAGTTCTCTATATAGTCAAAAGTTTGGTTTTTTTCAAAAAAGATACTCATGAGACAGACCCCAGTTAAAATCATTAAACAAATTGTCACGATTTTGAAAGAAATACATATTGTAATGCAAAATAAAAGAGTTCCATGCTTGCTAGTGCTACCCTTAGAGAAATTTCTTGAGTTTTACTTACAGAGGACTAATCTCATTTCTTATCCTGTAGGTAAGGTTTTGAGAACTGAACAAGTAATCTTAAAATAAGTCATTGTTCTCATTTTTTAATGTCCACCTATTGAGAGGGTTTTTTTAACAAACCCCTCTCCGGTAGAGCAATGGACTACTTTTCCCCAGCTCTTTCACAGGCAGCCTGCCACATGAAAGTATGATCCTCTGTGCCATCTTTCAGAGTAACATTTCGTAAAAATCCAGGTCATCACCGACAGCAGTGATTTTGCAGTGGGTTTGGAGATTCTGCACGTAAGGGTCAGAAGGTGGCAGACCTTCATTTGGTGAGCCTTGTCCCAGGGTCCCTGGCTGAAACGGGCAGGAATCCGGCCACGTCACTGTTATGCGATACTGATTCAAGCCTTTCTACGAGCTACTGTCAGAATGTGGATTTCCGTGTTTATTTTCTGTTATGTCACACCATTTTAACATAGGATAACCAGAGGCTAAATCCCCTGTATGGCCTTTGAAACAATACAATTATTTTTATGATGTTTAACATATCCTCACGAGTAAACCATTGCCGGTCCTTTCTTTGGCTTTCCTCCCACTGAAGTTAAAAAACATTTGGCCTAGGAAAGAGAGCAGCTTGCACTCCAAGCTCCAAACACTCTGAGCTCTAAACTGGTGGCAGGATTTTTGTTTTGTGGAGGTTTTTTGGTTTGGTTTTTTTTTTCCCCTCCAAAAACATTAACACTGTAGAGCCTACAGCTTTGTGTGATGCCAGGGATAACAAGATGAAGACAACCTCATCACCAGGTTTGCATCCATAAGGGCAGTGAGATTCTTATTATTGTCTTCAATAGGGACAAGATCTCACCCTGCAAATCCTGGTACAAAAATATTAAGGCATTTAAAATTCTTTAATAAATTCTCAACTCTACCCTGGACAATACATACATACTTAGTGAAAGTAGCAAGTTTAGACATGTTTACTGTTAGCAGCCCTGACAGACATGAATAATTTTTCTGGACCTGTAATATTTGATTTGCAATGCTTAGCAAATCTTGTTTTCTGCTAATTATTTATCGTGCTACGTGAACTGCCTGTACTTCTGTGATACTAATCTTTTAAGCCTGTTACATATTTTAATCACAGCATTAAATGCCATTCAAGAGCTAATATATTCTTGCAAATATAAATTAATTATAAAGTGTACTGTAAGATTCAGCACAGTTATTTGAGGCATCAGTAACATGCATGTCTGATATAAAGTGCAAGCAGGCATTTTATAACTCTTTGCAGTATCGCACTGGTCATTGGAACAATGTTTATCCCAACAAAAAGGTATGCTTTGCCCCAGGTGATACTCATGTGTTTCAACAAGGAGGGTTTTGATTTAGCAAAGCCTTGTTTGGATTCTCATAGAAAGTTTCTAGTCAAATATGCAATAATATTTATTTGACTTCAGACAGCCCGTCAGAAGTGGCAGATAACAGCATGTTGTAGGTATGGAAGCTAGAAAAAACCAACCAACCCCCCATTTTGAGTGGAAGGTGCAGACTCTCCTGGATGCTTCTGCTATAAAGTACGTTCTAGCACCTGTCTGATGAAGGGCTCTCCCTTCCCTTCTGCCAGAAAACAAATCGAAAATAACAGAAAAACAAAGCTAGTTGAAAAAAGATGGACAGACAACAGGCATGAACTGGCACATCACGGGAACCCTTGCTCCAGACTCTCTTACGGAGCTTTTTAGATCACACTACAAACTGAGGCAAGCACGAGTCCAAGTTTCTCTGCCAAAACAGACTGGGCAAGAGACATTTCAGGATGAGCAGGCAGCAACTGCCCCTAAGAGCAGCTGCCAGGGCAGGAACCTGAGCCAAGAGTCTGGTTGTGTGAATTTTTTTTGATCTCTTTACTGTTCCCTCCAGAAAAAAAATTGGGCTGCTGATTGACATACAGACCCCTCTTTAGCTCAGTGATTATCAGATTGGGAGCCTTGTCCAACTGGAAGAAAAAGTAAAAACGCTGAAAGACGAAAAATCCAACCATGCTGTGACAATAGCAAAGATTGTACATAATCCCACTTTTGCTAAGTTGAATAGACAGCTTGGACAAGCAGAATAGACAGTTAAGTTGAACATAGTTGAACTTAAGTTGAATGTAGTTTATTCAGGCTTCTGGGTTTTTTTTAAAGTCAAGTGGAAATATGAACTTCGTTAAGCATTGGACCGAAGCCCAAGCTCACCTGCTTGTGCAATAGCAACATCTATGGATGAGACTGCTAAGCAGCAATAGGTGATAGTGTATCAGGTAACACTCTTCAGTAGCTTTGATAGTTTCTCTCCTGCCTTTGAGAGGATGGGAGGATGGCACATGAAAACACAGCCTCAGAATGACTTGTCATCATGGGTGGCACCAATATCTGACACCCAGGTAGGGACAGCAGGCACACGAAGGATGCTGTGTTAACATGTTTTCATGCATAAATATTAGATACACTTGATCAGGACTATTCTCAGGTCAGGGTACGCAAGTACCATGCAGAAGCCAGCCACAACTTTGCCGAGTCAGAGATAGCCTGTTTCTCCAGCAGGAGTGTTGATTTTACGCTTACATGAATGATGGCTGTAAGGGGCTCTCCATGACTGAGCCTTTTTGGGCACCAAACTGAGCTGTTCCTTCTTGAAATTATGATGCTGCTAGCAGTCAGTGAACAGAAATCCTCTACTTTTTCCGTTATGTGGACATGGACAGGTCTTGGTGCAGGAATTTATGATGCCCAATGAAACATGAAACAATACTCTGCCACGCGGCAATCATTGACCATTCCTGTCTGCCTTGCCAAAGGCCTGGGATGACGGTGGGTTCCTTTTGATGTGATATTTTGGCAATAGTGGATGATCCCCACAAGGCAACGAGCGGACATCCTCAAAACCCTCACACGTCCCATTTGAAGAAATATCCTTCATTCTCATCTACCCCAAAGACTAAGAAGTCATGCTGGGAAGAGTAAGTTACCTGATTTTGTTGGTATGGAAGAACAAAGCTATGAACTCCAGGTAAAAAGGAAAACAGTAGGCCAGATCAGTGAGAGAGTTCCTGGAGACCTCACCTGCCTGAGAAACTTTAGGTATTTGCATTTTACCCACAGCATCACCCTTGGAGTAACAAACCCTCCCAGGTCCTAGGAAAGCAGGAGAACCCTGTAGCTTTCTAAGAGATCTTCGTTACTCTTTTCTAGTAAGCTAAGCTAGATCTGGCCACAGGTCCAGGCAGGGGTGAACAACCTCTGAACTGTTCATGTAGTAATACACTTCCTGGCACCGTTTCAGCCCATGCCGGATAGCCTCCTACAAAACGCCCTGGCACAAGACAGAGGGGAACAGTGGCCAATCTGAACTAAACAACTTTGAGTGGGGAAGAGAACGCAGCTTGGGTCCAGGTGGCAGCATGGCACGCGTACGACAGGCTCTGTCCCCGTTTATTTACGGACACAGACGCTGTGGTCAGAGCAGGGAGCAGAGGTTCTTCATTATTCTGGGACTTGTGGTGTACTGCTCAGGGTTGTCCATGCTGTTGGACTGCTTGGGGACCTCTTAGGGCAGGTGCCTTGGGCCACAACCTGGGTTTGGAGCCTTGTCCAATTAAGGGTGTTAGTTGCTGTTTGTCTACAGAGATCTCTGCCAGGTCGGTTATGGGAGGGCATCTCAGGCTGGCAAGTCTAGCTGAAGGGGACTCACGGGAAGCCGAGACTATCCTGCTGCAATATTCATGACTTTACACCCAAGACTCAAACATCTTCTTGAGCAGCCAAGCTGAGCTCAGACACTGGCTGGTAGCCAGTGATTCTTCTGCTCTTTAAGGCGGCCACTTTTAATGAAAAAGGCTGAGAAAGAGCAAAAGTCACATTGCTGTCCTTTCCAGGGGTCACTAATCCCTCTGTGGTAGATGCTCTGTTTTAAGTCAAGTTTTATCAGTTGGTTGTCTGGCCTTCCTACAGAGGAGCAGAGTGACCAGTCGCTCTGTACAGATGTGGATTTTGGCTGACATTTGTTGATCTAACAGAAAATACAGCAGGAA
>NW_010407534.1:0-14315 GCF_000710305.1 Buceros rhinoceros silvestris | reverse complement strand
AATTTTATTCCCATCTCTGTTATGAAACAAACACTTCGCCTTGGTCTTTTTGCTGGTGCTATTTTAATACGAAAGGTAATGTTCTGAAACACAATAGTAAAAATTAGCAGAATACCTTCCCACCACTAACAAGCATCTGTTTTCTGGCATTAACTGTGTTTATCTAAGCAGCTTGTGTTACATGAAAACCTAAATTTTCTCTCTGTCTTTGAAGAAAGGTATTAATGCTATTATTGTGTTACTGTTTCCTTCCCAAAGAGTTTTCTGTTTACTTTTAGAGCACAGTTTACATGACAGATATAAATCACTGACAGATGCAAATCAAACAAATAGAAGTTTCTTGGACTTTTCAAAGTGAGTTTTAAAATAACCATCTTTCAGATTATTTTTCCAACAAAACCTCTGGGCCATTTAGTATTTTGTCAGGTGAATGCCTGTGGGCTTTGTTTACTTATATTTAAATTTAACTCTGTATTTGTCCATCATTTCCTCTTCACTCCCAGAAGTCAGGGGAAAGTAGGTTAAAGGGATCAAGACCTCCATGTTCACTTCAAAGCAAGTTATAGTTGGTGCCTCGCTATTTTGATACTCATCAGTATTTTGATAGATTAATTCAGTAATGATCTCCACTGTTAGCAGATATGTTCAGTAGTAAATGCAAAAATAATCAATACAGTCATTATGAAGCACAGGGTTTCACAGGAGCTTAGATTACAGATTTAGGAATGACATAAAAAGGTCAAGTCTAAGTATACATAAAGACCACTTCCACAAACTGTGTAGAGTGCCAGTATGCCCCTAGAGTGACTGGTGCCCTGTGAGCATACCGGGGTCTATAGAACTAAAAGAGGAAACTTGTTCAGTGAGCAAACCTCATCTCAGTCAGAAACCAGCTTCTACCATATAAATCTAGGCTCACCTCAGCTATGAGGTGCCTCTGGCTTCTCTCTTACCTGTGTTTAAGAGCCTATTTCCAGATCAGTTCCTAAAGGTAGGTATAAGATATCATCCTTCACAAGAAGGAATGACATAACACTTTGCATTCTTGGGGCAGATTTGGCTGAGGTTCCACACTTGCCTGCACCCTCTGCCCCCCCAGCCCAAAAAAACCAAACCCAAACCAATAAATTAATCCAAAACAGTCACCACTGGCATTTCTCCACAAAGCATTTCCCCTTACAGAAGTCACACAGAACTGATGGAAAGCCAAGAACAAATCATCTTAAGGACAAATAAATACCAATGGTCTCCATAATTCCATGATTTAATTTTAGAATTTGGGTTAAATCAGATGCCTTAGGGCTTAGAGCAGTAACCGTACTTAATTGATAATCAGCTGTCTGTCTGTTCTCCAGACTGGGCTGTCTCCTGTAGTTTTGAGGCTGATTCTCAAACTGTGAACTAGGATTCTTTTTAACTAGTTGGTATCAGTCACTTCAACAGCTTCAAGAGAACGTTTGCTGGTATTACTCAGTGCTGGGTGATTAAAAGCATAGTTATGAGGAGCAAGAGAATAGCCCCTTTCACTGCTACGATGCTGTATACGACAGCTTGTGCCAGTGGAAGTGGATGTTTTGACTACGTCAGTAACTGTGAGCAGGGGACTGCACCCTGGCTGGACATGCAGAAACGCCTCGTGAAACAAGGCCTGGCACACACAGCGGGCTGCGGCACACAGGAGGCAAGGAAGGTCAAAAGCCTCCTCACACCCTCCCTCTGACTGCCACACGCTACCAGAGAGACCAGGTCCCCTGCAGGAAGCAGGTACCAAGGTTTTGGCTATGTTCTCCATCTTCTAACCTCTAGCATCTTTTTCAGTTCTCTCTCTTTCCGCCCATCCTCACCTTCCACACAAACAATTTGTGTTCCTTCTCCAGATACCCCCACCCTTCCAGCGTGACTGATCGCTCATCGCCCCTGCGCCTCAGCCAATACGCTGCTCTTTTGCAAGCCTCAGTTCTTCCAGTATTGATCTGATTCTTCTTCCTTGACTCATTTCTTCTTAAATATTCTTGGGTTTATGATTTCTGCCAGTATGAAAGGGAGTATATGCTCCCAGCTTATGTTTCACGAAAGGGAGAACTGAAGAGAGGAAGATATTGTCTTGTCTTTGTAATCAGCAGTATTAGAGATACATGCCTTGCTAGAGGAACTAACCTGCCTCCTCTGGCAAATCTTGTCTTTGTAATCAGCAGTATTAGAGATACTTGCCTTGCTAGAGGAGCTAACCTGCCTCCTCTGGCAAACAAACAGTACAGACAGGGGGCCTGCAAATGAGACCGGTGTCATCTTGATTAGTAAAGTACACCGAGAACAAGAGAGTTAATTTGATTTTGAAATACTGAAACAGGTAGACACAATATTTGCCAGCAAGTGAGAACACAATAGTGTCTCCACAGATAACAAGAGCCTCCCTGTTATTTCCTGAGAGCATTCATTCCTGCACAAAGAACTAGGAGAAACAGCATATCCTCACTCCCGTAAGATCAGATCACTGGGCTTGCATATCGGGTCCAGAGGAGAATGGCATTTCCCTCCAGACACAGAAGCCTGTGTCACTGATCCAGAGGTCAGATGTTGCTTCTAGAAGGCAGCAGAAGCTTTAAAGAGCTGTGAAGAGGCAATGAAGGCAAGAGATGCTTCTAAAAACTAAACTCTTCTTCAGACGAGAATGTGTCTTTCAATGTTCTTCTGCCAACAAGACAAAGAAGAGAGCAGAGATAAACACTAAGAGAGGCTTTAGGGAAAGGACTTGAAACAGAGGAATCGCCAAGAAGGTACAGGTTCACTAGAACGTCAACACAGCACCTATGTCCACCTTCCCACTGCACCACTGACCTGGCTGAGCCAAATCAAACTCCAGTCAGAGCAGAGGCTGCTCTTTGCACATCCAGCAGCTGCCCCAACACCTAGGTTTCACCTTCCATCACCAGGATGGCTAGAAACAGGGTCCCATTGTCCACCACAGCGTCTCTCTGATCACTATCCCTAAAGGCCAGACCCACATCATTTGTTCTCAGTCTCGTGTTTGATCTGCCAGAACATAAGAGGACACAGTCCTGTCCAGCAGATCGGGAGACAGACAGGGAGAGCACAGCTCTGCCCTGGTGCAGCCCTTCCCTGTTCACATGGTGCAGCGGATCAGGACAGACATGATCTCATTACATGATCTTGCAGCCCAAGGTGTCTGTGCAGCTTTCAAATTCCCAAAAGCCGTGTCTACACTTGCCCATGCGTGTACAGAACATGAGTAACCTTGCTCTTGCACTGCTTGGAGCTCTGGGTATTCACCTTCTCGAACTTCTCTAGGAAAATACTGCCTTAGCAACAGCTGAGCAGAGTTAAGACAGAGGCGAGTGATGTGTAGGAAGAGAATTTAGGGTGGTGGCGAGGGAAACAATGTTTTCCATATTTTCACAGAACAGAATTTAGTTTCCTTGAAGTTCCTGCAGCCAGTGACAAGCAGGTAGAAAGGTGCGTGTGAAATACCTCTGGCTGTGCACTGAAATAAAGTATGACTAGACATACCAAATAAACAATGCAGGCGAGCACAGACTGCAGAGGTTTTTGACCATATACTCATTACTAAACAGCTTTCCTGTGTTTGTAGAGTTCCTTTTTCCTTACAGCCACATTTCATGAAAATTCAGACAGCATGTGTGCCACTATATTAAACAACCAATTCTGAAATACTTTTTCTTTGCTCAGTTTTACAGACATTAAAGCAGTAGTTACGTTTCTTAATAGGGATTATAATTCAGAGGCAGCTGACATCCATGCTTAGTCACTTCATCAATGACTAAAATACAAAGTCTGTCTGCTCTTCAGATCCTCTGTTATTAAAAGAATCAAAACCAAATCTTTAAATAAGCCCTTAGCTTGCTTTTAAAGCAATGTGGCTTCTTTACTACGATAAAGTGGTAAAAATACACATGACATCATAAAGCTCATAAAACTCACAGTTGTAAAACTTTCAGCAACAAAAATTGCCATCTATTTTAATCCATTTTGTTTGAAATTTGCCTCCATCTAACATTTTTTTGATGTGAAAACATTGTTTTTATACAAACAGCATATGAAAATAGAAATTTTTTATGCGTATGTAAAGCAGACAGAAGTAATTTTCCTCAAGTGAGGAAATGCTATATGCAGAAGAAAAGCTAAATACTTTCAAGTCAGAGGCTTTTTTGACATCATCCCTAGAGAAGCAAATACAACAAGCATTATAAAAGCAGTTTCCTTCATAAGAATACACAGAACATCAGAAACAGCTGAAAGTAACAAGAACAGTGTTCGGCAGAATGGGAGTCACTATTCTCTTGGTTCACGTTTTTCACTCTAGTGATGGTCACACCCTGTTACCGAGGTGCACACACATCAGCAGGGAAGACCTGAAGCTTTAAATATTTTTAAGGAATGTTAAGGTGCGAATAAGTCAGAGGGTGTAGGTTCTGCACCTCTGAGAGGTACAGGCTGGAATAACGGCTCTGGAGAAGAGGAGAATGCTATGGGGCGTTTTTGTGCCATCAAAACCGCAGACTGTTACTGGGGATAAACCAGTCTGTGCCTCCCCATACGTACTCCTGGGTAGCACCACGGCTGAGAAGCTGCTGCCTAGGGAGAGCTGCGCACAATTCTGCAGATTTTTTCCTAGGGTAGCAGCAGCATGTTGACCTTTTTCAACTCTTTCTCAGGCTGCGAGGATCACACATCTGGATTGTACCAGGTGTTGGAGTGGGTTCTCTTGCTGGGATTTTCCTGTTTTGTTTTTAGCAGAGTCACCAAATAAATGCCAAACCACTCCATGCATATATGCAGACACGCATAAGAATTGGTATTTGAAGGTACTTCTGTTTCAGCTCAAGTATACACACACACCTTTCATGATGGTAAGGAGGAAACAGAGGCCAGCGTGCCCAAAACAAACAATTTACAGTGAAATAGCAAATAAAACCTAATCTCAGGACAGTACTACCCGAGCCAGTGAAAGCAGGGTGACCACAGAGGCACAGTTACTTGGGTAGAGCAGACATCAGAGGAAATGTGAGCATCTACAGGTAAAAGATACAGGGAGGACACCCCTAGGATAAGGCCAGCTGTGCCAGAATGATGATTTGAGGTTCACATAATTCAGAGTTGTTCTAAGAGTACACTAAGGGAATAGACATGCACAGGGTAATAAAAAATAGCAGTATTTGAGAAGCTTCACCATGTTTCTAAATACTCATTTGGAAAAAAGATGGAAAGAAAATATCCAAGTAAGGTTTTCCAGGTTTTTATTCTCTTTTCAGTTTTTCCATCATTAAGAGAAACAAGCAGTGGCAGGATTCCTTCCTGCACGTAACATCCCAGTGGGTGTGTGTACCAGTAATACCGTATTCGTACTGAGCCAGGACTTCCATATTAACAATTGGTCCATCCATTTAATACTTTGTAAAAGGTACCTGCCATTTGTATGTCTTGTAAAACAAAAATTTTGTCACTTTAGGTTTCTGTTGAGTAACACCTTCCTGAATTTCAAGGCAAATAGGATATGGAATTTAAGGACATGGTAAAGATAGCAGTCTAATTTCTTTGTGCAACCTCCCATGAGATATCCTTTCAAAATCTGATGAAGTGCTGAACTGACAGCAGGGTCTTAATCACAGCCTTAAGCAAGTACTTCACAGGTGCCTATTTCTCGTCCCATTCCTGGGCTGCTTTGTCTCTTTACTTTCACGTGTCTTTCATTACGTGTTTGTGCAGCAAGAACCCCACGATGCTTTTTTTAAAAGCTGGTCAATATCAATGCAGGGCATGGTCTCTGTAGGTGCTTTTATAGGTATGAGAGAAATTTCATTCCCAATAAAGAAGCTGCACCTCCGCAATTAACACATCAACTTAAGTATGAAAGGTACATATGCTTTCGTATGGTCTTTCGGAGGTCTTTCATAAAAGGCTGCAGGTCAAGCACTAGTTTATCTTGACCACAGAACTTTGCATCATGTTAAACAGATAACCAGGTTTTCTTTTTCAATAAGCAGTGCTACTGCATCTTGTAAGACAATAAATGAATGTTACGAACATTCATATATTTTAGCAATTCAACTGAAGGTAACGCATTATCTTCAGTAACATATGCTTTCCCCCCCCATTTTTCCGTTTGCTTCTGATTCTGACTGTCTAGCTCTCTGGCAATGAAAGCATGTCTGGAATAAAACCAGAACCCACAATTTGAAACTTCTGTGTTGCTTTGTTTTGCTTTTCCCTGTAATACAGGAACCTCTTACTGAAAGCCTCTCGCCCAAAGAGAATTTACCAGAACAAAAGAAGTTTCACAGAATTAACGTGCTTATGACTGCTGGCATGTTTTCTGATACAAGTCTTTCAAAGTACAGTGTGGGATCAGACACCTCAGTCTAAGACCACAGTCTCCCTAAGAAATCCACTGTAAGTCACAGAGTCAAAAGTATTCCCCACAGCACACAGAGTCACTCTATTCCCATCATAAACCAGGTTTCAGTTCATCTACGTAGAACGGTTTGTGTGGACTTTGCGTATACGACCCACCTACACCATAATCTTCAAGAGGCTGCTTGCTGCCAAGCTCACTTGTCTGCAGGCCAAGGAATGTGGACATTTTCCAATCTTGTCTCTTAAGACTTTTCTGCAGGAAACTGGCTTTCTGGGGTGTCATTTGTGCTTTAAAACCATCTGCCCTTTGCTGCTTCATCTGAGGCAATGCCTTAGTGAAAGGAATAAAAAATCCCATCCTAAGGTGACTAGATCCAGTAGCCTGGCACTAAGCAGCAAATTCCACAAAGCCAGCTGAAACCTGGCCTGAGATGTAGCAAACTCCCAAATCGGGTGGGTCTGAGGCATAGCCTTTCCTTAGAAGAGCTCTGACAGTAATCTTGCCTACAGAAGCACAGGCTGAAGGTAGACAGCTGTCTCCACATGCACCTGCTGGAAGATTGCTCAAGTTATTAATACGCACAGGGACCAACATCTGGTGGAGACAGACCAAGCAGCACTCGGCATATTTGCAGCCAGGGAGATTTAGTCTGACATTAGGAAAACCGCCTAGCTGTAAGAGTTGCAATCACCGCATTAAGCTACAAAGGGAAGTTGGTCTTTAGGATCAGATTAGACAAATATCTCTTCGAGCTTGCTAGCCTTACCTCAGAGAAAGGAATGGATTCGATGTTTGATAAAAAGTTTGTTCCTTCAACTCATGTTTCTGTGATACTGAAACAATACACAGCAACTCAAAGCTTAGTTTGGTGACATCGACTGTGATTTTCTATGCCAAACCAAATCGTTATCCTGCCTCCACTTTCCATGTGAGCGGACAGAATAACCTCTGCCAAAAATCTATCCGTAGCTCCATCTCATTTTCAACACTGCTAGTCTTTTAAATGCAACCTCCAGCCTTCCTGGGTGGTGTCATTGCTCGAGTTGATACCTCTGTAGATAGCCCACCAGTCCTAACACTAGCCAAACCACCCTTGCTGGCTGCAACTTTAGAGCTTCTGAGCCTTGTTCATTGATCACTTATCCAATCACCAAGTTGCAGGTGATTTTTAACACACTCATTGATTTCCAAAGTGTAAATGCAGACAGCTCAGGTGAAGAGGCTCACAAAGACACAGCTGAAAAAATTAAAGAGAACCACTTGCTTATTCTTGTCCCTCCTCCTCCACAGGAGGCCGAAAAACCGTAGATTGCATTAAACCACAAGACCAGAGCACACCACTCATGCATATCTTTTGGTATCAGACCACACTCACAAGCCATTCTCCTCTCCCTAGGTTCAGTTCAGATTAATCCCTCCCAGCATCACCTCAGGCATTACTGATCCTCAGTGGCTACAGCAGGCACTGCCCTGCAGACCACACACTGCCCTCCCCACTCCAGAGGCTATTGTTCCTCCAGAAGCCAGGTGCAGCCACCTTCTGTGCCAGCACAAAAAGAGACAGTCTAAGTCATCAGCAAACCATACCTGGAGGTCAGTAACGCCTTGTGGTTACATATCATACAGCCACCAGCCATTACTGACACCTAATGGCAAACTCCCCCCCTTCGATAATACTAAAACATAACTGTCCCCTGTAGATAGTTGTACACGCAGCTTGCCTAATGCCCACTAAAAGCACTTTGGGGGTGTAAATTACATCTGGAAAAAAGGAAGATGGATTTCTACTCAAAAATACACCATCTGCTTGCAGCCTACAGACTATGTGTTGTTTTAGAGCTTAGCAGTGCAGCGAGGCCAGGAGGCAAATTATACCAAGTGCAGTTGCTGGGGAGTAGATACACTTGCTGGCAAACCTGACAATGTACTTTTATACATTAAACAGCTGGGGGTTTTATTTTAATCTTGTTCTAACAAAACTATATATAGCAGAAAAAAAAAAATCAGTTTTACAGAAGTAGAACTGGTGCTGAAGTGACCTAAGACAGACCATCTATCTTAGGAGTGATTTTAACCAGGAAAAAAGGAAAGAAATATTAGAGCCTATGAGTTACAGTTAACCTTCAACTTCGTTTACAGTGGTATAACTTCCCCCATGAAAAATCTAAGTAGACTGGAGGAGGACAGACAAAAAAAGACTTTTTCACTTACAAGAATGGGTGAAAAAAACAAAGTTTGGTGGGTTTTAAGTTACACCTTTACAGATGCAGTATTGCAGAGTCCTGCTATGAATTCCAGCCTCATCCTGACCCATAGCAGAAAGACTCAAGGCACTTCAGCCTTCCTCCCACAGGCTTTGGTTTCTATGCAAAGCAGAGGAGGCATCTTGCCTTCCAGGTGGTCACTCAACTGAGCACTGAGAGGACCAGGTCCTGAGCTTCAGCTCTGCCGAGTCTATAGCCAAGACACCAAAACTTTCATTTGGATTCTACGATTTCAAAATACGGCAAGGCTAAGAACACAGGCTCTTCCCAGCTCCAGACTGCAGCAGGAGGTGGCTGCAGGCTGCCTTACGGCGATGGGACTCTAAACCAAGTACAGTTTCACGTTCCATTTACCTGCAAGCCAGCCTTTGTGAGCACAAAGGAACTTGGGAACCCAAACATTTTCTTAAGCTTTATTGTACAAGGGAGACAAGGGAAAAATATTTTTTCCTCTCAAAGAACGTGCTGCAGAGTCATTCTAGGCTATACAAGGAAAGCACATCCGAGCAAAATTACTGAAATACAATGCATGAACCAGAGTACTACAGAAAACAATCATCATAATGTTCACTTACTCTGCGCCAGAAATAAACTAATCAAGCCTTGATGATATTCATTTGAATGTAAAAAGGAGATAAACATCCATCTACCTCTTTCATGAAAACAAAGGACCTCAACAGAAGGCACTAAAACATAATGGAATGGTATTCCCAGGGACCACGTGAGCTTACGCTGCAGGAAAGCACCATCTCTGTGACCACCGCTTGAGCATCAAGCACAGACTTGCTTATACTGGTAACCCAACAGCTTTCTCTCTTTCAGACGACTGAAGAATATATCTGCTTTAAAAATCAAACAGCAAAAGAAACCCAGAAAGCCACACAACATAAACACGCAAAAATTCAAACCCTGCCAGACTAACCTTAATACTAGAGTCAGAGGGTAAACAGGAGTCCTTTGAACACACAGCCAGACAGACTGGTGGATGTATTACCACGCATCATGCCAGCAGCGCTGACTCCTTGGTTCGTGCAAGACATTGCAGAATGCCCTACAAGACACCACTATGAATTATGGCTAAAGAATTACAGCTTCAGATTTTTATATGTTTATATTGGCTTCTTCCAGCAAAAAAAAAAAAAAAAGAAAATTCATCAGCTTACACAAACAGTTGAATCTGTTCTCAGCTCCATGAGATGGTGAAACAGAACTGGAGCGACCACTGAGACAACCCTGGTTTCGCTCGTGCCTGCTGCCAGAGCAGCAAAAGACCACAAAAACTCTACCCTATGCGCACCCCGTAGCTCTGTGAAAAAGCTACTGTCTCTTGCAGGCCCCAGTACACTGTTTTAGGCTGCACAGAACAGTCACCAAGTTAGACCAAGGCTCCCCCCAGCCCAGAACACAACTTCTCATGGCAGCAGATGCCCAGGCAAGAACAGAGTACATTGTCACACCAGCAAAAAAATTTCTCACAGCCTCCAACAACTGAACCCCAAGCTCTCCCAAGTTAGAAGACATGCCACAAGTACCAAGGAGCTACGCACCCACCTCACAAGTTGACCATCCTGTGTCTCAGCCTTCTGTAACTGGCCTCTCCTCTGTGCTCCCTGCAGTGGATAACACCCCCACCCCCTGCCTCTCTTCCGTTCCAACACCAGGTGCAGCTGCTCAGTGGTTTGCTTGGTTTGCTGCTGAGGAGCACCTGGTGCTGGGGGTGAGAGAGCAGCAGCACCCTTTGAGCCAGACTCTCCCCTAGGAAGGTTCCACTGGCAGGTTACCAGGTGATTGCATCCTCGCACCACTGTTCTTCCCTCACTCTGTGCCAGGGGCATTTTCCGTGACAGGCTGCAGCACTGTCTTACACACTGGAGATGAGGATGTGGGAATTTTGCATCGTGTGGGTTGTGACCCTCAGGGCAGCCATGAGGCAATCAGTGCCTGCACAGACCTCAATCCTTTCCAGCTGAGGCTTCCCAGCTGCCCGAGGCTGTGAGAAGCAGCAGTGTTACCAGGTGTATTTCCCATGACTGCATGATCTGTATGTCTCAGATGCATAGACCAAAATCTAACTACATGGCTCATGTTATTTTGAGCCATTAATTAATTTTTATCCTCAATTCTGTTAATATTTTTGGTGATCAGTGACAGCATTGTTTGCCTTGCAGTGCAAAATTGGTTAGTATATTAAATATCTTTGGAGAACAGTAGAGCAATTTAAATGCTCAAAATACTTTACTAGCATTATGGGAAAAAACATAATTACTGATTTTGCTATTAATAACATATATTTTGTTTATTGCATAACACTGAAGCAAGGCCTAACCTTACCATTTTACTTTGGTAAAACTCCCATCGAGTGAGGAGTCAGTGCCAGACATAAGTCATTAGGTAGGAAGGAAGTGGATGAATATTTTTCTGATGAAATTTTACAAGTTTTTTTTGAGTGCCTAGCAGGTATTATCAGCTCTGTGGAAATTAAATACTTAAGTGCCAGCTTGGAGTGTGAAAATCACACTCTAGAGCCTGCAAGGAACATAGCATTAAAGAAGGCAAATGAAAATTTAAAATTAATTTACTATTCCACTAGCAGGTTAGTCTAGGTGGAAGTTCTCTAATCAGGGAATGATGTTATTTGGGTCTCTCTTTCACGTCCTTCACCGTACCTTTCATGGTTGCTAAGAAACAGCAGCATTACAGTAGAGTAATCATTTCTACTCCATTCTAAATTGTAGTTAATTAGCCTGTGTGTGAAGTGGGATTCCTAGCATGAGAAGAAAGAGATGAAGTGTAAGTTTAAATGCACAAACCAGTACAACTGAAGAACTAAGGATTTGTTCTAAATGGAAAAGTTCAAATGGAAAAAAGCTTTGGAAAGTTTACGCTTTCCAGAATGGTTTATAATACCTGGGTAGAATAAAGGAATAACGCTTAGCTGTGTCCCCTCATCTGTCCTTTTGCAGCCCTTAATGAAAATTCTCAGCTTGAGTGTGAAACCTGGTGGGTACAAAGATGAAGTGATTGGATAAAATTTTTGAACAGGGATTTGTTCTCTGACATGGATAGCATATACAGCAGGAAGAGGTGTACAGCTTAGGAGAAGGTGGGAAGTAAAAGGTGCTGCTGTGTTATTTTTAGAAATAACAAAAATTGGAAGGTCTACATTTTTATGTGGGAATAAAAGGAATCTGGTAAAAATGATTTGGAAATAAAAATGTTGAGGTTACACAAACATGTCTGATTATCCTTGTCTTCTGCATTTCTAATTTACCTGAGTAAGTTTAAGCATCATGGTCTTGAACAGAAATGAGTCCTGGCTTTGCCGTTTGCCAGGGAATTTTCTAATTAGTGCCTTTGTTGAACAGAGCTGTAAGCAAAGGATCTTGTCATCTGATTTCCAGACATGACTGAAAATTTGGGTTTTCGTTATGAAAGAACGATGAACAGGTGCCTGCGGTTTGAAGCTCAGGACTGATCTGTCATTATCTTTCTAGCAAATCCGTGGTAGCAGTAATACTACTTTTTAACTAAGTCAAGTAAGGGAATTGCAAATACCTCAGAAACTGATTGCTCTGATTGCCGCGAAAGCTTTTTTTTTTCTCTCTTTATAAAATGTTATATGGAGAGGATTTTCATAGCCTCTGCTTGGAGAGGAAAAGAAAAAGTTACTTCAATGTCTTTTTCTTTTTTCTTTTCCAAATAGGGATGTTAGAGAAAGGCCTTTCTTCAACAGTGGACTTCTCGGTTCCCTCTGAGCAGAGACTCTCTTAGACTGTTCCGGTGCTGAGTGTAACGCTGATAACCAGCGAGATCTGCGCTCTGTCAGCCAGCCTTCGTTTAGCTGCTTATGTGTGAGAGTAGAGATGCTATGATGTGGTGACGGGTTATTAAGCAGTATATACTCTGCAGCCAAAAACCGAAAGATATTTGTGTTCAGTATCTTTGAGAGCTTTCAAATTATAAAATTGTAGAAAATGTGTTTAAAATCCTTATTTGTTAAATCTGTGTGTGTGTTGCCATTTCAGACTGAGATTCAGAAGTTCTTACTCTGGGTCTCTCTCAAGCCTCTGTTTTCCATCCTCTGCATAATGGTATAAAGATTGATACGTCTTGTAAGACATCAATGATTTCGTTTTACTACTGATGGGGATGTCGGAGGGCTTTTAAGAAGTTTTGTAAATAAACAGTTTGGCAGA
Organism: Buceros rhinoceros silvestris; assembly: GCF_000710305.1. Classification (NCBI taxonomy): domain Eukaryota; kingdom Metazoa; phylum Chordata; class Aves; order Bucerotiformes; family Bucerotidae; genus Buceros; species Buceros rhinoceros. The sequence goes on along the minus strand of NW_010407534.1, from coordinate 1,461 downwards.
GGCCACATTGGCTGTGAGCCAGAGGAGAAGCTATCATCATTCTTGGAGCAGCTAAATGCCATTTTGGAAGTGAGCTGAACAACTGGCTGTTGTCACAAGAGGCAGAAGAAGGTTGAAGCGTACAATGAGCAGGGAGGGATGCAGCCCTGACCTGGGAGAGGAGGATCCTTTGTACAGCCACAAGAACGTAACGAATGAAAGAACTGAGCAGAACCAGAAGCCTTTCCCTTCTCCCACTCCTTCCTCTATCCGTCCCAGCTCCGACTGTGAAATTCATGTGGGTAAAAAAATCTCAGGAAGATGTACTTCAGTAAGGATCTACGGTCCATACACTAAGGGCTTATGTTTGCAGGGATCCTTTATATATTCCATTATACCCAAATAATATAGAATTGAAGACTAATCTTTGATTCTAGCCATAAAAGGTTATCTCTGGTTGATCATGGCTGGTAAGAGTTTTTACAGAAGCTTCCTGGCTTGTGAGACTGCAGTTTTAAAAAGCACTATGGATGTTTCACAAAAATCTGTTTAAGGGCATGTGTTTAAAGTACATAAATACATATTTTGGCATGCCGTTGGCCTTTGGATGTCATTGTGAAAATGTCGCGAGGTGTGGTATAATTCAATGAGATGGCAAGTTTTCCCAAATCTAACACATCGTTTGATTGCAAGAGATGTTATCTGAGGGAACGACAGCCCTACCCCAGCCTAGCACAGTGCCTTTAAATTAGCTTCTGTGAGATCAGTCTGTGAATAAAACTAACCATGAGTTAGAGCAGCTCGACTATAATAATCACAGACTGATCCACTGTCTTGTGAGTCCACTGTCAGAGTTATCCGCTGTCCTTGGCTAATTTGCAGACTACCTCTCTTGTGGCTTACTCCTAAGAGCTGCGTTACCAGGAGTAGCCCGTGTACAAAGTAAAGGGAAAGGAGGGGTGTTCTGTATATGGTCAGAAGCTGTCTCCCTACCCAAGGCACTTCATTCACTACCTTTATTCTATCAGTCTCAGCAAGAACTACCAATGTATTGTTTCCCAGAGATGGCTGCAGTATCCTAAAAGTGTCAATTTAGCTGGTAGTTCCGTGCCCAGAAAACTTGAGGTCCGGAAACCTACCTAAAGAAGGCTTTATTGGAAACAGGAGCTAGTTCTGTAAGTGCCAATCCCTTAATGTACGGTCGCACAGAGCAGCACGGCAGGGTAGTTCCACTCGGTAGGAAGGAAAGCAGCTTGTGTCAAGCTGTGCTCTGCCTGCAAGTCCAGACTATCGAACGTTGTTTCAGGGAAGTTCTTGTAAAGGCTGGTGGAGATGTGGGTGCATGACAAACGGATCTGGCTTATGAATCTCTGGCTAAAACTCCTACATGTGGCATGAGCAGCAGTAGCCACTGTTACAGCATATGAATTGTCGCAGCAGAAAGGGAGGAGCTGGCAGGACGTACAGACACGAGGGAAGGAC
>NW_010407533.1:50666-51845 GCF_000710305.1 Buceros rhinoceros silvestris | reverse complement strand
ATTAGCAAATTAGGCAATAGTCTTAAAGGGTGGCATTCTGAATGTTGCATTTGTACCCTGGACATTTACAAGGAGTGTGTCTAGTATATAAACACCAGGTTGCTCTGACAAATATAAATGTAAAACTGCTAAAGAATCTGTAATTTACATGGTTATTTTGTCTAAGTATCTGAGAAATAGGTCAGTTCAGATTAGTTTCCTTGCAACCTGTGTTTTAATGTCCATATCTCTTTTCTAAAGGCCAGCTCTACTCATGTAAATGTCCCATGATCTGAATTGCATGCAGTAATCTTGATGGAATAATATGTATTTGGCACCATTTTCAATGATCAAGACACTTTACATGACATTCTTGTTTAAATGGCATGAAAATCAGAGTTAAGTGCTGTGTAAATGAGGGCAGAATAGAGCCCTTTGTATCTCATTTTCCAACTGCCCCGGGATCATCTGGAGGTATAACCACATAAATCCCCTGAGGATATGTCTCCAACTCTCTCCCTTAACATGCTGTTCCCTGGTCACATTGGAAATCCACTCAATTTAGATTCAATCTCAGCAAAATCTACCCAGGACTTTCTTTCTAAATTTGTAATACTATCTTTTTGGCACTTTTTTGCTTGGGCTATTATGTTTAGCTTCATTTTTGCTTAGACATCCTCAACTTGCTTGTTTGTGGGGGCACCACTGTGCATCAGAAGGGTAGGGGTCTCCAAAAATTACAGATTAAACTGTTGGCTCAGCCTCCAGTGCAGGAGCATATTGCTTCCTCTGTCACTGACTGCTGCAATCCATGTTAGGATTGTACCTTCTCCCTGCCTTACTAAAATATGGCCATAATGTTTTCCAAACATTTTTGTACTTTATAATCTTTCCAAGTTACGGCTCTGCATTGCATGGAACAAAAGTACAACCGTTCTCCCCACTCAAAAAGGAAGCTCCGAGCTTCTAGTGAATGAGTATAACAAATTTACAAGTTAAAAATAAATGGCAAGTTGCATGTGGAGAAAGAGAAAGAGACACAGGGACAGATGGATTTATATAAATTCAGCTTTTAAAGTGTTGAGGTTTTTTTTTAAAAATGAAATAATTGTAAGCAGTAACCAGCTGTAGTATTATTCTTCACTGTGTAATCTGCACAGTGAAATGTAAACAGGGGGTCAGGCTCTCCTGCGGCCATAT
>NW_010407533.1:47631-50553 GCF_000710305.1 Buceros rhinoceros silvestris | reverse complement strand
AGCAGGAAAGGGGGGCACGGAGAGAGGCTGTGCACAGAGAAGCGTACAAGGATATTCATGAGCTGGGAACTTTTGTGGCAAAAAATAGCTTTCCTGCATAGTCAATGGTGCATAGCGTTCGGTTTAAAAACCCTTATTAAATTAAGAGGAGCTTTCTGCATCCACCAGCCTTTGCCGCTGCTGCTGTGTGTACTTCCATAATGTTGTTGAGAATACTGGGGCTTAATATCAACTTGAAGGTTTAGAAAAATGCAATAACATTCAGATACAACTTGATTACTGACAGAACAGAGATACAGAACATGAAAACCGATATGTCTGGCGAACCCAGCTCTTCTGAATCTCTTTGTTCCTTAAAAAAAATTTCTTAAAAAATAAATGTCTATCTATATGTATATATGCATTCCTTTGTCAACACAGGAAGATGGAGGGATTGGCAGCCAGGCATTCTTCAGTATGTTAATTATCTAATATTTTCTGTTCTTTAAAATTCTCTTCTTTTTCTTCCTTTTTTTTCTTTTTTTCAGATTAAAAAGCTTAGCCCATCTCTTGCACTCTGATCATAGTTCTCACGCTGTATATTTTAATACAGCATATTTTTTAATTCACAAGCATACTCTTTCTGTCATTGCCGTAGTCACTATAGCTCTCACTACCTTTTTGTTATGGTTCAAACATCTTTTCCCTGCAGTATTTTTATGACATAACAAACAATTATTTATTTCTTCATTTATTATTTTAAAAAGCAATACACTTTTCCACCCAAAATACCCTTCTTTACATAACCTTGAGATGCCTATTCATTCCTTCTAAGGAGGAGTTCAGGGGAAAGGTGCAGCGCCCCTCTAAATCACAAATGAAATGAGTTTGTTGGCTTGAATAGTATTTCTCCTTTCAACCCTCCGCACATTTCAGTGCATTCCATTAGTCATTGTTCAAATGAGGCTGTTCCCCGACCCCAGAGGCAGGGGAGGAGGGAGTCTGGGGTTTAAATGAGTTTGCCGATCAGTACATAGAGGCACATTGTTTCTCATCTTATATTTTGCATGTTCTGTTTACAGACAATAACTCTGGTTCCCAGTACCAAAATGTTTCAGGTTTTGAGCATACTTTATGTTTGATGCAGCTAATTTAAATAAATGACTTTCATATTTAAGCAATTAAACCTATAATTAGCACTGTTTGAATGAACTAATCAGCTAATACCCTATGACATACAGTTCTTTTTTTTCCTCTAAACATTTTTAAAGGCAAAGGAGAGAGATTTATGAAAAATTATAGGTGATGCAGTAAAAAAATATGCTTTGATTCATGGAAATTACAAAACAACACCACAAACTATTTAGTCTGATGTTCTCTTTTTGCCTTCCAGCGAATGTGGAATTACGCACACTCATTTCCTCTGAATTCAGGGGAAAAGACTGCAATAAACAAAGTACGGAATCGTTTTTAAAACGGGGCAAACTTCTACCACTGTTGTGTGGTTATAAAAACACCAGAACACACTTTCAGAGGTACTCAGTACCGTATTTGAAAGCGTGTGCATGCATCTAATCCAGTGGTGGGAGAGCTGCGTAAGCCATACCCTTGGGAGATTCCCTCTGACTGGCAGAACGTTAGCCGCTCTCAGTAAGATGGAAATTTATTAGGAGGAAATTATCTTGGAGTCCTCTGAAAAACAGCATTTCTGATAAAAATCTTGTTCTCTGACAGCAGTCTAACAAGATACATTTGTTAGCTGGTTTTGTTCCTTGGACTCATCTGTTAGTTTTAATTCTTCTGTTGCACTGCTGTGTATTTACGTTCTGAGGCAGACATGATCTATGCGTGCTCGGTGGAGACTGAGATGTTGGAGGTGAGAGGGCACAAAAGTTTAGGAGAGTGCTAGGGTTTGGTTTTTTTCTGTTCCTCTAGTTAAAGTGAAAAGAATGCCCTTACATTTTATACTAAAGCTTGAATTTGTTCATAAATGTCTCTTTGAATCTGTTACTATAGTTTTCTAGTACTATAGAAATATGTATTATTTATCATGTAATTATTCTTTTCTTCAGCTCTGTTGTCCCTAAATGTCACAGTACTGCACATAGACCATTGGAGTCACACTACATATGAGCCTTTTAATTTTTTTTTGCTCTAGAACACCATTAAATCTCTTCAAATGATGAAAACAAATTGAACACCTTGTTCAACTCTGCCTATTTTCTCTGCAGCTCCACCAAGGATGGGCTTCAGGACCCTTCGCTAGAGCCTGATTTTTCCTCAAGTCTCTGCCTCATGTGGGGCTCAGGCTGGAAGGTTTTCAAAGGAATGTGGATTTTTGATGAATGAAGCTGGCATTGGGAACCCTCTCCCCAGCATTATGGCTTGCCAAAGTTAGCATATACATAGTGCTCTGCTCTTGCAGAGCAGAAAGGACAGCACGAAGATGGCAAACGGTCTTTTTTGGTTATATTGCTCACTAAAACTTAAGTAAACTGGTTTCTATTCCTGTGTGATAACTAGCTTCCGAAACCGCTTTTTCGTCTGCCAAGGTTAAGATAACAGCTAGTTTAGACTTAGATTCTTTTTGTCATACATTTTGGGGAGAGTAGGAAGAAAGAAAGGGGTCACATGTCAGTGCTGTCTTAGGCAAACGGTCTTTTTTGGTTATATTGCTCACTAAAACTTAAGTAAACTGGTTTCTATTCCTGTGTGATAACTAGCTTCCGAAACCGCTTTTTCGTCTGCCAAGGTTAAGATAACAGCTAGTTTAGACTTAGATTCTTTTTGTCATACATTTTGGGGAGAGTAGGAAGAAAGAAAGGGGTCACATGTCAGTGCTGTCTTATCAAAGTTTTATTTAATAGGGTTGGTTGTTTTTTTTTTTTTTTTTTTTAGGAAGAGAAAGTGACAGCACTGCCCCATGCAACTAATACTGTGGTG
>NW_010407533.1:33304-47534 GCF_000710305.1 Buceros rhinoceros silvestris | reverse complement strand
CATTCAGAGAAGGTCTGGGTTTGAATCATGAGATTCAGAGCAGAAACTTGCACTTCAGGCTTTTATGCTCATGCAAAGGATTTCTCTACCCGGTCATTTCCCATGGTGATAGTCTTTCTACCTAATACTTTCAAACATTTCATCCAGTCTGGACAGAGGAAAAATTTGTTTTGTGGAGCTTTAATAAATAGGAAAATAATTTCTTCCTTGGCTGTACTTCTGAAAAGTCAGATTATAGGTGTCTGAAGCACTGATAGTTCTCACTGTACATGAATCTGAAGGAGTGGCAGATGATCAGCAGCTCAGGGAAATCAAACCCTAGGTATTTGAAGTTGGGCATCTAATCACTGGGGAATTCACAAATTTTAGCCTTAATCTTGCAGTGTTTCAGAGCCCATACGCAAAAGGGAAGCACTTATGCCCTATTATCTAACAGGGGAGCTCAGCAGTACTGCAAGAGGTGCCTCCCCTTGAGAGATATACTATACCAATGAAGTTCCTGGAAGAGCTCACAGAGCACCTTTTGGATAAAGCGCAACGAGTATTGTGTGATAGGGCTGGCAAGGTTCACACTAGGGCTGAGAGACACCCAGTTATGAATATGGTTGCTTGAGAACTTTCTTCTACAGGAAGAAACTCCTGATATCCAGCAATGGTAGAAAGGAGGTGGCACTGCAGGCCACCCGACAGGGTCAGTCATGCAGAGGTGCCCTGGAAATCTGAACTGTGATCGCCCCACATTTTTCTCAGGACGCAGATCGGCTGGACCTTTTCTCAGCACATCTGCCACACCTTTCAAGACCTGCAAGGGAAGTTACTCTAGCCGTAATTTTACAGGTTTGGTATGGAACAAGGTGGTTTTGCTACCAGGAAGCTCATTATTTCTAGAGCAAAATGAAATCTGAAAGACTTCAAAACCATTTTGGTATGTAATAATCTCTGTATGATTTAAAATGATGGTTGTTCTGATTAAGTATTGACAGCCATTACCTCTGAATGCAACTGTTTAAATACCAGGAAGTATCCAGTTAAAGCGGCTTCTGTAACGTATCTAACTCCTACCCAGCTCACTAACCTGTCAGTTTGCTAAGATATGCAGTAAAAGTCGTATCTGCAAAAAAGTTTCTAGATACTATCCTGCCTGGTTCAAAGTTTAAAATTCTACTTCAAAAAGGAGAAATGTTATTTCCAAAACTATTCTCCTTTTTTTTTTTCTATTCATTGTTTCCATGGAGCAGAAAAATTATTACAGCTAGGTTTTGGGTGGTCTATTGTACACTACTGTTGGTTTAGATTATTACATTCAACAACCTCTTGGTATGTGTTTCTCTGTCTCACTGTCTTCACAAAAATAAGGAGTGGTGCTGCCTTCACTCGTTGTTTATCAATTGCTCTATGGTTACAAAGTTAGTTATGGTTACAAATTAGGGAAACCTAAGTTATTTGCCCTCTTCTGCTTAAGAGGTTCACATGTCCATACACTGATTTCTAGGAGTGTGGCCTAAACACTAGGTTATAGCTTAGTATTTAAGAAGACATCGCTCTGTCCTTCCTTCAGGAAAAGTCCTGGAACCAGATGTAGAACATAGAAGGAGCATGATTCAATGTCCAAGCTGGTGGAGATGAGAACATCAAGTTCTGCTGGTTTGTCTCAGTGTCTTATGCTGAACCATCATAAGATTAAAAAAAACAAACAAACCAAAAAACCTGAAAAAACCCCCAAACCCCAAGGAATATAGAAAGAGACAGATACAGGCTAAGGCATTGCTGACCTGATTTTCAAACATGCTCTTACACAGACCTTCCGCTAAAGACAATCAGGCAATGCATACTGCATTTGCCTGTAATATACTGCTGAGTGTAATGGAGACTAACTTTCAATAACATGTGTTTAAATGTCTACATTTGGACATTGCTGCAGAAGACGCGATTTATTAAGGGTTCATAACTCCCCCAAACAGAATTATGAGTAGTTAAAATACAGATTGCTGTCTGTAAGATACACGCATCATTTGCTTCAGAAGACTGGAAAACAAAAGCTCTTCCTTGGACCCAGTATTGTGAGACTTAGTGATTGTGGATGTAAAATGAGTGATTATCTGTATAAAATGGCAGTTGTAAATACAGAGTATCTAAGCAGACCAGTGGAGCACATCCTGTCCCATACAGCAGCTAGAGGGGATCAGAGTAAACAAAAACTGCATTGTGGTCTGTCTTCTCCTGCTTTGCAATTATACAGCATTTGACCTTCTGCAGCTGACGCAGGACTTTGCAACCCAGCCATTAAAAACATCCTTTAGAAACCTGCACTTTGAAATGGGCTTAGGACAGTTGAGACATGGGTACCTGGAAACAAAAATAACTGAAATCTTATGACAGTCAAGAGAAGATTTTCTGAAGTGATAGATTTTTTCATGAACTATGTGGTCTTGTGTGGTTTTAATTACTTCATGTAAGTGTTCCCATTTTATTTTGGTTTTCTTTGTCCAGTTTTCTCCAATAATAGGAACTCTGTAAAGGCAGGATTTTAAACTCAATTCATTATTTAAAACTTCAGGTGTTTGTCTGAAACTCATCTGAGCTTTCTACACATATGTCTCCAGGTTAGTCTTGTGTGTAAGTTCTTCCATCCTTGATTTAAGATGGAGTTGTGGTAAAAGTAAAAACAAAATAAAAACCCAGGACATTATCTGAGCATTATTTAAGTGAATTAATATTAAAATCAACACTCAAGGAAAGAAAACAGAGAAGATGGAGCACAATAGCCTTTTATATGCTGAAAAAAAACCACAAAACCTTTGTATTCATGAGGAACAGAAGTCTGTAACCTTCTTGGCTTAACAGTAGAACAGGAGTTGGTTGAGCATGCGAATGGACATAACTCTAGGTTGAATGGGGATGACTAAAAGTCACACAGATCATGTTGTGAACACCATGTCCTCCCCTCTTTCCTCTGACGATATCCAAGTCTTGAATACATATTTCAAGGAACTGTGACCCGAATTCAGATGACTGATCACAGTAGCAGTAGAGTAAACTTTCAGTATATCTTTATATTGACACTAAAACTGATATCAAGCTTTAATGTGCAGCACTTTGCTTTCCTATAAAATAAAAATACTCCGTCCTAAATTAATGCCTTTTCAAAAACATTAACAAAACCAAAAAAGCCAACTTTTTCTGACTGATTTCCACGTAATTATCTCTCTGATTTCCCATGCACTCCCTTTTTCCTTTCCTGATCTCCCATGAAACCCTGGGAGAATATCAGCAGATCTGATAGTTTCTTCTGGGCTGGCAGCCATTACCGTGCTTTATGTAGTTCAGGGTTTCTGTGGGATTGATGACGCACAATACATCATTGGACTGCTGTGACCAAACAAGGTTTGTGTGCTGCAGCTTCCCCTAGCATTTTGCCAGAAGTCCTGAGACCTATCAAGGGGCTGAAGAAAGATGAGTAAGTGTTGGTTAGGGATGGAGGAACAGTGTCGAAATAGTAGATGTTGGGTAAGAGGAGAGGTCTAAAAACAGTGGCAGGGGAAGAGTTAGTAGGTGTTTCAGAAATACCTGAAATTGAAGGGAAGACAGAAATAGTCTGGTTCAGGATAAGATGTGAGGAATGTGCTATTAGGGGAAATTAAAACTGGGAATTGAATAGAATGGAAGGAATAAAAAGGGAGAATGTTGGCTGCAGGGCAGGATGATGATGAAGAGGAAGCTTCATTAGGGTTTAGTAAAGTAAGCACCTTTGAATCTATGCTTTTGGCTGAACTGAACTATACTCTCCAGCCTTTGTGGAACAGCCTGTCCCTAACCGTGGACTATTGCGTATGAGGTTATTAGAGCTAACCAATATATGATGAGGATTACAGCTACAATGCATTTCGGGATCTAATGGGTGATCCTTGCAGTGATGTCCCAACCCTGTGTTGGGAAAACCACAGGGTGTGCTGTCTGCCCCTTTACCTCACTGCCAGCACAATACCTGGCTGCACAAACTGCCATGTACTACTTTAGAGACCCCAATTTGGATAGTCGGGCAGTTAGTGCCACAGGACACACTGGAGAGTGTATCTGCACCACCAAATTCCACTGATTTTATGCTCTTATGGTATCTGTAGGAATGGCAGAATATGATTTGAGCACAATATGCCTACGGAAACACCATTCTAAAATTAGCAGTAAATGATGTCAAGCTGTATGCATGATATATGCTCCTGGTTTCTTACAGGAAACATCATTATCTTAAATTTTAGGTTGTTAAACTTCATTTAGCATCATCTGTAAAATACTGTAAAAATCCAAGAAACAGCTAGTACAGTCACTCAGCTCACTGTCCCAGTTTCCCCCCTCAGTCTCACCTCTTGCCTCCTCATCTCAATGAGCACTCTCTTTGATTAATGGTTGTGGGAGATGTATGAAGAAACATACATGCAAATACATGCAAATAAAAATTTTGGAAGAGGAGGCAGAGAGGTCACTTCCTTTTATATTATGGTATTATGGCCTCATTGCCACGCTGTGAGAATGTAAGGATAAGCTTGATCTATATTTTTGTAAAAGCTTGCATTTTCCCTGAAGTGGCAGGTGCCTTCTTTTGCTCTAGACAAGAAATACTGTAGGGTTTTCACAGCGTGACTTCATTGGATTGTTTTGAATAAAGGAAATTAATGTGAATTTGAATTTTAGAGTTTCAAAGCAGCAAAGGTTTAAAATTGTGCCATAGTTAATATATTTACAATTAGTACCTTCTGGGAAGTCTGAAAAAAGTAACAGCAGTAAACATACAGAAATTAGTCTGGACAAGTTTTCAGCAAGGAAATTTTATTTTAAAACATTTCTTCTGTACCAGTTAATAAAAATGAAACTTAAGTATGGCATACTTCAAAAAACTGTTATTGTGTGTGACTTATTTGCAATCAGATGGGCTCCCTGAAACTACTTAGGAAAGCCTGAGCTGCAAAATGGAGGTGTGATTGCACATCATAAACTAACTACCTGCCATTTTCCTCACAAAGTGAATGGTAGCAGCAAGGAGACAACCCACAGACATGTCCCCCCATAAACTGAACTAAACATCCTGATAATGTACTCATCCTGACACCCCCATCCCATTGTGCTTTTTGATATCTCCACTAGAAAACAGTGGGTGAGCCTAGATATGGCTGGCAATCCTTTGGTCTGCCCCATAATGCAAAGAAGTTCTGAAAATCCAGACTCGGTTCATCAAAATGTGAAATGACTGGATTTAATTTTTTTTTTAATGGCAATTTTCAGTGTAGACTTAACTGAAGGCATGTGAACACCTCCTTTGTTTTGATCTCTATATAACACATATTATAAACTAGGGTGTGATTATAATGTATGTATATACATGGAATCCAGAGGTTGTATGAAGACTTAAGAAAATTTTCAGTGCTCATGCTGTTATTGTAAAACAGCCCTGTAATTGTCCTTATTATGTTCATTATTCTTTAGCTGACTAAATGTCCCTTCTCACACACCTTCATTTATCCTTCCCCCCAAATACTGAGATTTTAAAAATGCAAAAACCTGGAATGTTGTGAGTTAGAGTTATAATGCCTGAACTCAGTCCAAAATTTTGTATCATGTTAAGGATGAGATGGTTTTAAAATAATTGGCATTGTTGTGCAATCCTTTCTAGCTAAGCCACAGGAAAGTTTGACTGCAGGTCCTGTGGTAATTTTACTTGCTTATTCGCTTTTGCAAATTAACACAAATGTCTTGCTGGTTAATTCAAAACCTTGTATGTTCCCTCCAAAATCTCTATCTTTATTGGATCCACATCTGTAGTTTGATTTAATATGAACCAGATGTTGAAATCAAGGCAATATTTATTAGGATGCTTGCACTGAAGAAAGCTTGTTACAGAGAATGTGTTGTGCTAGTTCTCTGGGTACAGTGTCAGGCAGGAATAAAGTATGCTTGAGGTTTTCTGTTTCTCTAGTTAGAAACAAAGCTTTCTAGTTAATAACCTTCAAACTTTAAACTTCATAAGCAAAGAGATATGGACAAATGTATATAAATTTCCAGAAGCAAATGTACATAAAATTCCCATACACAAAACATGGTGCTGTTGGTAAAGCTGCAAGTTGTTAATGCACCAGTATAAATGGTCATGCACAGCTGCTGAATCTGCGTGGTGGGATGGTGCTGGGAAGACAATAGACAGCAGAGAACCCAACACACTCTTAGAATAAAAAAATCAAAGCTAGAAATGAGAGCAGAAGCTGGGAGATAAAGCTGCTGCCATTGAGCAGCTGGTTAGTGGTGTCCTGTCTCCACGAGAGGCAGCAGCTCCTGATGTGGGCTGAGTTACAAGTCAGAGGGAGCTCAGATCTGCTGCTTCTCCAGAGATGTCAGCGTATTTCCATGCTGTCTGCAATATGTGCATGTCAGACATGTTTAAGATGTGTGTGATGTGTTTTAAATACTGAATTAGATATTTGGTCACTTTTTTTGGTCACTGTTTGGATATAGGTCACCGATTATCATGCCTGGAAGTATGAGATGTAAAAGGAACAGAATCTATGACATAGAAGAGATAAAGATTTATCCAGTATATATTTTGCTTAGGCTCTATTTCTCAGTACGAAATCATTATTCACTAAAAGGAGAGGCACAGCCAGTCTTTCGCCCTCATGAGCTGGAACATTTTGCTCTTGCAGCATAATCAGATTTTCCAAGCAAAACTCCTGGTTATTTCAGTCACATTTATGCAGCCGTACAAGGCCTTGGCAAAATTCAAGCACTGCAGAGCATGGTAACATTTCAAAGTATAAAATTTAAATCAATAACATATACCTAAATTTTAAAGGCCAAATGAAAAAAAAATATTGTGAATACAAAATATGCATACAGGTAACTGATGGCATTTTTCACATGTGGAGTGTACAGTCTACAACAGTATAGAGGGTACCTGCAACAGTGATATCCAGAATCTCAGTGGATCGTATTCAGCATGCTTTCATTTCCTGCCAAGTTTTGGCTTGTGTTTTGCAAGCGCAAAAGCTTAAGATCAAATCTTTATAAAGAATGGGGAATGAGTTAGTAACATGAAATAAAGGACTAGAAAAATCTGTTTAGGAAATAATATTTTCCAAAGTACACTTCTTTCTGCTATTGGTTGGGATTTGCCATTAAAAGAATCCATTAAATAAACCAGAGCGGCACTGTGTGTTTTCATGAAGGCATAACTGTTTGTTCAAAGCAACGAGGTGAGTGCAGGACAGGCTTTGGTGGGAGCTTGGCTCAGTCGTATGATAAATGTCTGACTACAAGATCCAAATTGTTGTCAAATTAATCCCGCCTTGGTACCAGGCACAGCACTTCTCTGTGTATCATTCCCTTTCACAGCAGTTCTCCTGTTTGTCAATCACTTAGGATGTATGGCTGTGCCGCCCAAGAACCCAATACCACTCCGTAAGCCATAGTTTCCTGAGGTATAGCTGCATTTCTGCTGCTGACTTCCTCAGTCACTCATTTCTCACCTGTAAAATGGGGAGAGAGACCCATATGCAGAGTTTTGTCGTAGTGCTAATCACCACGGTGTCTCTATGAATGTTTATAAAGTGCTTTGAAGATGAAAATTGCCAAAGAAGTGCTAGGGACGATTATTATAAGTTAATGAATAAATTTCAACATGTATTTGATTGCCAGGTAATTCAGAAGGGAATCACCAACCCTTCCCTCTCTTCGAAGAAGAAAAGTTGACAGTCAGCTAGTTGCTAATTAGCACTCAACTGAAATGCCTCCAAAGCTGAGTGCTCCCAGTTGAGTCCTTTAAAAAGTAAGCTTTCAACTAATTGAAATATGCTGAAAGTTGAGCAGGGGGTGAAGTGTAACAGGTAAATCAGTATGGTGGAGTTGGGTATGTAGAAGGAATATTAAGCTTTTTTAGATAGGGACTAGAACTTTTGGGGGAAATGCCAGCCAAAATGAGTGTGCTGCCATGTATTTTGAGGGCAAGTTAGGAAGGGTTGCTTAAAGATTGTGTTGAAGTCCGGTGTTACTTATTTCTTCCTGTATTGAGCAGTGGTTATAATGATTCTTGCTTTACTGAGACAGACTGAAAAAATTTTGAATAACACATTGTGTAATACATTAGAGCTGAGCGACTGTGCCACCTGTATTTAATTCATATTTAGCTTGTCTGTAAGGGAAACTGGTGCATCAGAAAGAAGCTTGGACTATTCAGCACCTTCCTTCTCTGCTGGCCTGTCTGATTTTTCTATGGACGATCAGTCTCCCAGACCATAGTCCGCTCCTGTAGCCTCCCCCACCACTTCTTTGGATTTTTTTTTCTTTTGGCCGTCTGCCAATGCTATAAACTGCGGTACTGTCTTCTCTGCTGCTGAAGGCTGTTTTCTTCCTCAGCCACTGGGAGATGGCTGCAACAGGCAAAGAGCAGGAATTTCATCCCTTTCTTTTCCCTGCTTGATTGCTCTGGATTCAGCAGCCTCAGCACCAGCTCTTCCAGTTTTCTTCAGGGAAAACACAGTCAGCTAACCTTGTTGAGCACTCTGGGTGAAGAATCTCAGTTGCTTCAAATAGCACTTACCAGCACCAGCCTCCAGTGATAATCCACTCCAAAATTCAGCGGTGTATATGGGGACAGGGGGGAAAAAAAGAAAAAACACGTGTAGGGTGGGAAACTACTAAAGCCAATATTTAGAATGCTTCATGGAAAAGGAACTCTGTACTCCTAAAGCGGCTATGGGCAGGTATGGATGATACGAAGGAAAATGGGAGAAAAGGAGGGAACATGGAAACAAGGGGGAGATGGAACAAAACACGACAGCAGTGTTCTTGAAGCAGCCTTCGTGGTGTGCTCAGAGACGCAGCAAAACCAAGTTATGTAAAGTATCTTTGTGATTTACTGTTTTGGAAGATGATCTGGTTCTGTCAATAGGCAGGTGTTCTTTAGTATTCTGAAGCTATTCCAGCCCAGGGAAGCTCGCCTGGAGGTCAAGGACTCAATATTTCACACCTGGGACCCCCACTCTCTCTGTCCAGCAGCTTATGGAGCTATTTCCCTTGATATGAGTCCTCTCTGTCATGGTCACGATGCACTTAGTAGTTACAGTGTCCAGGTGTGATGCAGGGTAGGTGGAGGCCTCCCAAGTATAATGTCCACTCAGGGTGTCACACTGACAGCACAGTGAGGAGCAAAATGAAGCCTCTAGTGCATACAGTGAAAATCTCTTGTGATATGACAGACTCTGCAGCTGAGAGCTCCTACAGACCAGTATCCCCCCAGCATTAGGCACACAAAGGGAGGACGCTTCACACACGCTGAACGCTGGCTTACCATAGCTTAATCAAAGAGATGATAAGTCAGTTTGTCTGCTGCATCTTAATATGTTTAGAGGGCCTATCACTGTAACACCAAGATATGATTTGCACCATGAGTTTGTCTCATGTTTTCTTTTCCAGCTCTGTCGGCTGCAGGTGCTGTGCATGTACTGTATGGGTGTAACAGACATATTCTGCTTGGTCAGAGATGGACAAGCTCCTCAAAGACTGCATTTATCAAGTTCCTAAGCAAATAATGATATCCACTTTGATTGCAGACAAAGACCTTGTGTACACTGGAAGAACTAAAAAATATTTTTAAATCCCTTTTTTCTTACTATCTCTTCAGAGATATCTAGCATCTTCAGAGGTGACTTCTAGCATCATTGGTGAGTGCCGTAGCTGTAACTCTAATTTACTGTTATTAAATAATCCAAGAGAATTCTTAGAATTGTCATATGTATCAAATAATCACTACAGGTAATTTATGCAATGTAGGTTTGAGTTTGCGAAAGGCTTGAAGTATTTAAAAGACGTGAACACTTCTTGCCGCATTGTAAGCTCTGAAACAGAGTAGTTTTGGTGGGCCCCACTTATGGAGTTTTAAAAACTTTTCTGATAAAAATGATCATGTAATTTATTAATGACAGGGAAGGACAATTACACGACCAAACCAAAAAGTACTCTATGTGGAAAAGTCCTGAAAGTGTATACTGAGCCCAGCAAGTATTTTTAACAATGGGTTAAACAGATTCATCTAGTTTCCCGTCCACAAATTGTCTGCAAAAGGACAGTGTTTTCCATAATATGTTTTTTATTTCAATATATTAATATTTAATGCAAACAAATTACAGGTTCTAGATTTCTCATAAATTGCAAGCATCTGGTACACTCTATTCTATAGCTGTAGAAATTAATGGCAGTATTCAGTTCTGAAACCTGTCAAGATCCTGTGTTTGAGCTCAGCAATTGAGCATGTATCACAGATGATAGGGTACTGCTGGTGGTTCTTCACTATGCATCCCAACTTTTGATAAGCAAATTTCATTTAGTCAGAAGCATCCACAGGAAAACAGTTTTGTCATTTTACCTAAGGTCACTCCATCAAAAGTCCTCAATGCTACCCTGCTTTTGTATAAACAAAGGACAGTTTGAAAAGGGAGTTGTTATTTTTTTCAAGAAATTTATGTTTACTTGAGTTCTCTCAAGAAATCTCAAGTACCTCTAGTTTTCAGCTGATCATTTGCTGTTTAACTAAAACCAGTCTCTCCTTTCCTGCATTTCAACAGCTACAAACCACCTTAAATGTATCCTTGTAAACCTGATTACTGACAGAGACTGAACAGTCAAGGCATACCAGGGATAAACACAGCAATTACACCTATTTACAGCTGTATCTCTTTTCTGCATTACTATTATTACTAAGTGGTTATTAAAAATAGCACAGCCTTCAGAGCTGCTTCGATTATCAACTTAGCAAAGCAAGAACCGTGCCTCAGTTGCGTGTGGCTCTTTCGGCGGTGCTGTGTTACGGGGCTGTCGATGTTGCTTGGTGTTGTGCTGTGGTGTGGCACGAGGCACGTGGAGCCCCTGCACCAGGAGTTCCAGTAACAGTCGCAATGAGAAGGCAGCACCTGACCGTGTATGACAACATAAACCGCAGGGAACCGATGATCCATTCTCGTTCCCTGCTTGTGTCCTGGAGGAAGTTTCTGCTGTTGGTTTTTGGTCCTTCTATCAAAGTGCATCTTAGCTACTTGCAGGCAGTATGGGCTTCATGCTGGTGGGAGCAGAGAAAGAGGACCTGCACCATACTGCTCCACCAGATCCACGCTTGCCCCTGAAATGAAGGGCAATTGTCCTCCAGAGCCGTCTGAGTGGAGTCCTTGACTTACGTGGGTCCTTCTGATTCTGCCCAGGAGAGGGCAATCCAGTACTCAGATGTTAGCCAGCTCAGCCCACCATGTCTTGAGGCTCCTTGATGTGTTGGGATCTGTGTGGTTAGTGCCTGGCCAGAAGGACACGCAACATGGCTCTGTCTCCACTGGCGGGGTCTAACGGCACAATTCTATCCAACTCCCCTTCCTCATCTAGGAATTGTAGCCCACAGCCCAGGGCCTCTCTGTTCTGAGGAGCCATCTCCTTTACTGGCTGGGTGCAGCACCCACACAGGGGCTGAGTGAGCCTACACAATGCAGAAGTTACAGGACTGTGTAACCAAGGTGGTATCAGGGTCCTTCCTTTCTGGGTTCTGAGTGTTGGGTAAGGCGCTCTGCTCTGAGGAGTGGTGGTATCCACATGTGCATACACCCGTGTAAATGCAACTCTGCACATGCTCTTTTCTCATCTGTTGGTAGCTGCGCATACACAGGCACAGAAATACACTCATTTTCAGGTTTGGGAAGACTAACTAGTCTCTTCCTCTTGTTTTCCTCCTCTTCTTTTTTCCTCTACTCACATTAAATTTTGTTTACCTGATCAAGGAACTTATTGATTGTCCTAAGGCTTGGTCGAGATGTTTGCCTCTGACCCCAGAGCCGCTTTGGGTAGCAGTTTGATGCCAGTGGTGAGGGTGTTTGCAGCAGCCCAGGCAGCAGGGCTGGCTGCACACGCCCTAACTGGCGCTCCCAGAGAGCACACAAAACTTTACAGGTGGCAGATCCGAGTGGGAATTGAGATTACACTGTCAGGATCCCTGTTATTTTCCTTTGATTCTGCCTTCTGTTTTACTGTTCATCTCACTGGTCTAGATGATAACAGGCAACTGGAAGTGCTGCCAGAGCCTGTAATTAGCAGGTTCCTACCCTGGGACTTGGTTCTTGCTGGTGGGCTGTAGGTGTGTGATAATTTGCCAGTTAATCCATGGGAATTATTAAAATATCACTGCGTATTTTTGCTTTGCGCTAGACCCATACACAGAAGCCGTTGTATGGGGTGTGGGGGGGAGTATCTGGGGTTCCTAGTTGTAAAAGCAAATCCTATTGCTCATTCAGTTTTAGTACTCTTTGTCTTTTTTTGTATTTTAAAGCAACCTTTTCCTTTCCCCCCACCCCAGCCAAAATGAAAACTATTATTGTCATGTGCAACTTCCTGAAAACTGAATTTTAGTCTATTCAAAAAGTTCTTAGATACAATTTTGAAGCTATGCAAAATTTCCACCATTACGAAAAGCAGTATGTCCTTTCTTGGGCAAATATGTTTTACTTTGGATTTGCTTTGTAAACAAAGTAAAATTCAAAGTAAAATTGACAGTTTGATGCTTTTTTTTTTTTTTACATTTATTTAAGTCGGTGGCACTTCAGGCAGAAAAATCGTGTCTATTAGTGCTGTAACTCTGTAGTTTTTCTGGTCGTTTTGGTTTTAGGCTTTAAGGTAGCCTTGCTGGGATCTGTTAGGAGTACAAGGTAGATGCTGGGAAGTTTTCTCCTAGGTAGGCAGAGGCCAGTGAACCCTGGCAGAGCACTGTCATTGCAGCACTATTGAGCCAAATGCTGTACATGCTATTTATTAAACTCAGCACCTCCTGTGATGGTCCTGGAGTGACAGCGTAGTATTGCTATGTAGCTAGGGAGCGTTTAAAGAGAGGAGTGAAATACCCCATGTATTATCTGTTGGCTCTGTGTTTAGTGACAGAAGCTGTGGGAAGTCTATAAAACAGTTCAATACGTCACTTCTTACGGAAACTGTTATTCCACAAGAGCGTACAGAAATAGTTTTGTTGAACAGTGACGGGTATGTCAAAGATAAATTGTGATTCCAATCAGTGGTCACTAGAATAAAATTATGAACTTCTATATTTTATCCTGGAAAGAGAACTCAGATTTTCCAGACTTAGCCAAGTGCCAGCAAAACTGGAATTTTTCAAATCTGTCTTTAAATATTCCTACATTCAGTCAGAGTTGAATTAATTTTTTGGCAGTGGGTGAAGCCATGTCACGCTCAAATATTTTTGGGGATTATTACATAAATTTAGAAAACGTGATGGCGCGTGCCTTGATTTCCCCATCTGTGAAACGGGCAATCCCACAGCGTTGCTGTGAAGCGCCCCGGCTGAGAATCGCTGTGACTGCAGCTGATTGTTATTCTCTTAATCATATTAGTTAACAAAATCTGTTCCTAGAGTGGTTCCATTTGCCTGAATGAATTTACATCAGAGATTAATTCAGCATTGTTTACTGTTATTTTTACATTTGTTCAGTACTGTAAATAATGCCTGATGTTTTACAGCTGTGTATAAGGACACAGTCTGCGCTTCAAGGGCTTTTTGTACAGGTAATTTGAAGGCTCCCCTCTTAAAACTTGCGCTTTCCCATGTAGCCCATTTTGTTTCCTCTATATTTTGAGGACTTTTCGTTCACGTGGTACCTGCTCCCAGCACTTTCCTGCGAGTATGATTCAACAGATAAAGTTCATCCTTCACCTCCAAAGGGTGATCACCTCCCCCCCTCTCCCAGTTCCCCCCCAGTTATCTTTCTTTTACAACGTGCTCTAACCACTACTGGATTTATGCACAGCAATGACCCTGAAAACAGGGACCGCGCTCCTACCTAGCTGCCGCCACATTTAAGCCGGAGACCTGCTTTTAAAACGGTCCCTTTGGTTATTCCTACCCCCGCCGAAGGGCACTGCTGGCGGTTCTGCGGGGTCCCGTTCTCCCACCCGGCTCTTTGTGTTTTTACATTTCTCCGGGAGGTTTCTGTTATTAGCATCTGACTGCTCTCCATTGTGTGAAGTCTGCTGTGCGGAGGTTATTTCTTTGTGCAGGCTCCCCGGCCATCCCGACTCTGGCGCAGCAGCAAGGCCGCCCTCCCTCTCGTCCCCCCAAACTGTTGATACGAGGTGCAACGCCTCCCCGCACCCCGCGGAGGCACGGCCGGGGTGGCGAGAGCGGCCGAAGCCTCGGTAGCCCAGCACA
>NW_010407533.1:32697-33132 GCF_000710305.1 Buceros rhinoceros silvestris | reverse complement strand
CGCGCTGAGGGGAGCCGTCTCGGAGCGGGTGAATCTCCGGCTGCAAGCGGCGGGGACTGCCGTGGCCTGTGTTTATGTATTTTGCAGTAATCACATTTCTGACATTGCCCGAGCGTGCTCCTCGCAGAGGGTGATTGGCTCAGGCAGCTTTTAAACCACCTATATGCTAACAAGCCTTGCTGCCAGGTTCCAGAGGGGTCCTGGCTGGGAAAAATTAAACCCAAACCTTAGACCTCTGTCAGGCGCAGAGGAAAATTATATTTTTGAACTAGTCTACAGCGTGGACAGGAAATGACCCCTCCAGAAACTGCTGCTTTAAAACCGAGCGGTGGTGCCTGAAGCTATCCAGTCGCTCCCTCTCTCCGGAGCCTGTGCGCTCCCGCTCCCGCTCCCCCCGCCCCCCCGTCTCCCGCTATAGAGGGCTCCCACAGCAGT
>NW_010407533.1:20787-32570 GCF_000710305.1 Buceros rhinoceros silvestris | reverse complement strand
CAGTGCCCAGCCAGTGCGTGCAGCCTGGATGTGTGTGTGTGTGCGCGCTGCTACTTTGTACTGTGAAGAACACACAGCCCATGTGCTCTGTATGGATGTTGATGATACTCTGTGTAGCTTGAATCGCTGCAAGCAGGCAAGATGTCCAGCACACCACATGACCCTTTCTATTCTTCTCCTTTTGGCCCATTTTATAGGAGACACACACCATACATGGTGCAACCAGAGTACCGAATATATGAAATGAACAAGAGGCTGCAGTCGCGGACGGAGGTAAGTCCCTCAGCCTTGTTTTCCTGTGCATGGACCGTGGTAGGTTTCAGCCCGAATTCCAGCTGAAGCGTCCCACTAGGCAGTACAGTATATGCAGGCACGAACCCTAATTAATTTAGTAGTTTAATTGGGTAATCCCTCATTATGTTTCCACGCAGAGCAACTCTTTGAGGAGATACCAGCTTAGGCTGAAATCTTGAAATTACAGTAGAGCACTTCAGGATTGATTAGAATGCTGGTCTCAGGCAATTTCTTTGCTTTAGTGTGTTGTTTGCTCAGGATCTGTCCTGCTGGCATTTGCAGCTATAATATTGCAAGGTATTGCTTGAGCTTCTGCACAAAACTAATTGAGAAATGTTGCAGGTTTAGGGGGAGAGACAAATCTTTCTCTGGTTTTGTTTTGTAAACTCGTTAAAATTAAAAATAAATGACAAAAGAAAACAGGAGCGGAGTTTGAAAAACTTATTCCTAGGCTGCACTTAAAGAACACATGTTCAGGATGACCAACAAGAGAAATTCATGTTTACATTTGGAATGCAGTTGCTTTTAGCGAGAGTGATTATCGGTTCACGACTTTATCATAGAGCTGTCAAAAGTACCCAATAATGTAAACTACATTGACTGTTGGTTATGCTTTGTATAATTTGTTAATGGTTTATACACCCTGGCTTCTATAACCAGAGCAGCCACCACAAAGAAAATGCTGAATGGGAAGGGGAAATACTTTTGTCACTTAAAGAAAAAAAAAATAGCGGAGGCTGTATCTTGTTATTTACATGATGAAATCAAGCACACTTTTTAGTCTGTTGGAGTGAAAAGTGTGTGGACTGAATCAGTCTGCATTTCTGCCATGTGTCTGTGTTTGTGCAGCAAACATTCTTGGTGCTGCAATTTTTCGTAGTAGTTTACTAGTGGTGCCCTGAAAACACTTTTTAAAAGTATTAATCTTTTATAGTGAATGGCTCTATATAGAGGCAAATATCCGCCAAATTCGTGCCATGAAGCATGGCAAAGCATCTCAGATCGATCTGTTTGTTGTATTGTAATTCTTTAAGAGAACATGAGGTTATCAAAAAATAAAACACACATGCCTGAATTGTCAGCTAAACCATGGAGAACCTGTGACGTTTAATGTATATGATACAGCTAACGAGATGTGACCTGCTTTCTGATTGGGTAACCACTATGGGGTAACTGCTTTTCTAACACGGTTACCACCACTAGCCTTAAAACATTGCTGTGGAGGAACTGGTAAATACACTTTGGGCCATCTAAAAACTCCAGGCAGCTCCTTGCTCCCAAAATCATGGCAACTGTTTGTCAGTTTTGCCCCAAGCTGTTAGTTGTGGAGTGTCACTGCAATTTAGGTAGAATGGGGGGGTTTGGGGGGTTTGTTTGCTACACTTCATTTGGCAATGTCTTGCAAGTCTGTTCCTTATCCTCCTGTACATATTAGTGTAATAACATCTAGATTTTTTCAAGTGAAAAGGACAAATGTGTATCACTAAGTGATTCTTTCAGGGTGTTATGTACAAGCTGTTCTGCAAAGCTGTCAGTACTAATTTAGCCTTTTTACATATTATTTTAGTGGTAGTTTTAATAATTGACCAGTTTCTGATTGCCTCTCCTTTCCAAATGTTACTGTATAAAAGTTTTTGAGGGACTTGTGAAACAACTTCCCCCTCCCGGGTTGATGAGGTGTGCTGAGTTAGCCTTCAGTGCATCTAATTGCAGTTTTTGATGTGCACATTCTCATGGATTGTGGTGGGCAAAAAACAATAATCTACTTTTCCTTGCTAGTAGTGTCATAGGTTTCAGCAGCATTTTACTTTGACACACAGTGCTTAGTTAATTAAGGCCTTCTGCTCTAGCATTTCTTTTATTTGCTCAGAGTAAAAATACTTTTGTCCTGTGATTTTTCGGTGTTTACATTCTGATTCTCTGTTTTTTTAATTTCTGAGCTCTGTACTGTAAGCATTGGTTCTTGTTGAAATGTATTTTCTAGCTAGCTTCATCTCATTCATTTTCCAATTAAAACACCTTCCTTAATTAAAAAAAAAAAGAATTAGTTTCCTGAGACACTTCCAGTGACTAGGTGTGGACAGCCTGTAAAGAATCATGCTGGCTTCACAGACAGACTGGGAGTGGAAGTTTCACATTAATTTTACGCACTTCCAAGCATGTTTGGGATTGGTAGCTGAAGGCTTCTGGAGCATGTATAACTAGCTCTGAATTTTTTGAATCCAGACCGACAGAGCCCTGTAAGCCATGGAAACAATGTGCTTGTGCTGTGGGTGATACAGGCTTAGTGCATGAACGTTTCTCTTCAGGCAGTCTTTGGAGTAACGTAGGCACTGGTCTCTGAAGAAGGCTGCTTGTACTCTGTGAGCCCCGGGGGGTAGGTGAGCACAAGCAAGGCCGCTTAAGGGTAAAGGAATTACAAAGAAACTCTCCAAAAGACTGAGGGTAGCAAGCTGTCAGATTCCACTTCGACCCAACTTCTGAGGAGAGCGAGTGGCAAGTGAGGATGCATTAAAAAATGGGAACCTACAGATCTTATCCCAAATACATCCTTGAAAAGCCTTTGGAATGTTACTTTTTTCCTGGGAAATAAAAATGTTCTTAATAATCCTTTAGACTCAGATTCTCTGCTGCCCCTTGCAGTGGTGGACTTTCCAAGGCAGAGCAAAGATATGTAATTTAATTAAATTCTACAGAGGATGGGTGGAGAGCCTGTGAAAGGAGTATCTGTATGTCATGTCTATTATCTTTTTTCTCCCCTCCATCTGTAGAGACCACCTTTGTAGTGAATTCTTGTAGATGCTCTTCAGAGCTTGCAGGTAGGTGAGAGATGATTCAAAAAAAGCAATGGGCTGGTAGAGACGCCATTAGGGAATCCACCAGTAAATGCCATTTCTACTCCTGCTCCTCCAGCAGCAATGTCTACGGCATGTTGGGGGAGGTAGAAGTGTTGTGGAAGTGGCTCTGCACTTGGGACCTCCATGAGAAATCCACTGCTTCCACTCTAGTTTGTGTCAGCATTGGGTGGAAGGGAACAATAATCGGTGTGAAAGATGTGCTCAGTGTATTAAGCAGACATAGTATGGAGTGATAAAGAAAGATCATTTAGATGCAGCATGGCTATCTCCGTTGTTCTTGTTTCCTTTAGGAAGAAATGGTAGTCATGAAAGTGAAGTATTAGCAACTCTAGCCTGTGCTAGGTGTGCAAACTTTTGCTCTCCAAACTTCTTACAACTTTATGGGCTCCTCAGGCAGAATCTACAACTGCCTTTTTAAATTCAGGGTCAGTCTTAGGGGAAGAATTCCAATCACACCCAGGCAGGGGGTGGTTTTATGATGTAAGTACTGGCAAAAGTCCACCACCGAGCTAATTCTTATGTGATCTAAAGAAAATCAGGGAGTCTGAGTTACTAACTAATGTACAGGAACACCTTACCTTCCTTTAAAGTTGTTCAAAGAAACCTAATCTGGTAATGTTTTTCTAGATGGAAATGGATGCCTGCTCTCTTAATAACACTTCTGGAGCATCTAGTGCCATTTTGTGATGCATCAACAATCCTGATTTAAAGAAGTAAAATGAATATTTAAACATTTAATATTCTCTGGCAGATATAAAGATAAATCTTATTTACTTCTATCATAGTTGATTAACTTTCTGGTTAACCAAAATGCAGCTGTTTCCTTGCTCCGTGTGTGGTTTCAAGGATTTCATTACCATTCACTCAAACTCAGTTTATATTAATAGTTCTATATCTGTGTTAGTTTAACATTTTAAGAAAGCAATCCTAGTGTGGCATAACCAGCAGTTTCTTAAGTTCTTGGTAGCAATACACAACACAGGTAAATTAGCTTAAATATTTTCTCTGCTTTTCATAAAACTCGACATTTTAAAAAAGCCTATTTTCCTTTTTGATGTTGTAAGTCCTTTTCTGTTCTGAATTTTAAAATTAAAACTTTGAAATTGCTCACACTTAAAAGAAAACAAAAGGTGATTATATCTTGGATGTAAATATTTTTCAGTGTGCTGTGGACAGGTCACTTAAAGTTGCTGACAGTTTAAAGTTTGAGGCATTGATTTTTCACCAATATTCAAAGAAATATATCAAGCCTTTTGCTTGTTTATTTAGTCCCCTATAGTGTTAGAACTTTTACATATCACAATATATTAAATTCACCTGTATCTCTCTCTGTCACTACAAGAGATTATGATTTACATCATCATTATATGCAAAACACAGCTTTCCTTCTGGCTAAGAGAGCAGTGTTTTAAGGGTGACTAGAGAACTTGATTAGTAGCATATTTGTTTTAAAGACAATCAGCTTAATCAAATCATATTAAACTCCTGTAAAACTGTATAGTTAATTTAACAAAAGTAGAGATTTCATGAGGGGAGAAAATGTTAGAAAAATTCAAAGGAAAATAAAGGAAGACGTTATGATTATTTAAAAGCTACTAAATGAACTCAAAGCTTGCACAGACGTTCACATGCAACCAAATATTTAAAGCAAGTCAAAGCAAAACAAAATTTCTGCAGTTTAATGGAAGTCTCTTATTTTATTCCCTCACATTGCTATCTGATGAAATAATCTTTTCTTCTTCTTCCTGATGCATTTTTAATAGATTAGTCATAAAAATCTATGTTGTGACATCACATTTGTTCACATAGCAACTTAGTATAGCAAACAGATCTCTCATATTGTGTACATAAGTCTGAGTTTGTCCAATGAGTTTGTTTTGTTGAGGAGAAAACACATAAACTTCTGTCTCAAACTATTTTTTAGGAAATATTCTATCTCCCAGAAATATACTAATACATAGCAATTCTAGGAACATGAGTAAAGTATTTTAAGAGAGTACTTATAAACCATACTTTGCTGAAACTAAAAGGTAAGTCTTAAAAGAAAATCCTTGAAATCCTTTAGGCAGACACTGACTTCAGAACAGATTCAAGGCTCTTTTTACTGATTGTCTTTCATTTCATATAGTTTTCTCAACCCTTTCAAAAAATTCAGTTGCAGCTGTTGTCAATTAAAATTGTTACAAACTAACAATTCTTTTGAGGCTGGAGGAGAAAAAAGACTCAACTTCCTTTCCATACTGATCCTTAGCTTACAATCAGGGATGTCTTGCTGCTATTTCCCCCCCTCCCTAAAGTTCTAATACAGAATGTAAACTGCCGGGGTAAGAAATAGGGAGCTTTTGGGGGCAGGGACTGGTGAGGGAGGGAGAGAAAGTCAGTGCGAAAGTGTAAAAATGGACCTTTTCCGCAAATCACTCCGATGTTTACTAGATAATTTTCTACAAAGAAAGCTTTCCAATCCATCCTTTTCTCTTTTTCATTCTTTACTCTTTAAACCATAAATCCACTTAAAAACCTCAAACTCCGTCTTTCTCTGATGTATACAAGATTTACTATGCAGATCCAGACTCAAAAATAGAAACCTCTGGATGGTGAGAAGGAACAAAATAGAGCTC
This sequence comes from Buceros rhinoceros silvestris, assembly GCF_000710305.1. Classification (NCBI taxonomy): domain Eukaryota; kingdom Metazoa; phylum Chordata; class Aves; order Bucerotiformes; family Bucerotidae; genus Buceros; species Buceros rhinoceros. The sequence goes on along the minus strand of NW_010407533.1, from coordinate 26,800 downwards.
AAAACAAGGGCCCAGTCCTGGGCTCTTATTTAAGCTGGAGTTTTGCCTGCATTAGGATTGCAAGATGAGATTAAAAAAAGACAAAACCAAAAAAAACGAACCCTGATTTGTTTTTGGTATATACACTTTATTTGTTTACAGAAAAAAGATATGGACAGATTGTTAAACTCATTGCAATATTTTCAGCTGGACTTCTCACTTCAAACGGTACTTTTTAATATATTTTTGCCAAAAGTTGCATGTCTGCTGTAAAGATGTATTACAACCGTGCTGATACTTTGTTTGAATGCTTCCTCCACAAGAAGAGCTTTCTTTCCTGCACTGTGCTGAGTAAACAGGCCAGCACATATCCTCAGTTTTGGTGGGTGCTCTTTTCCAAAAGTTGCTTCTGGGTTACTTGAAGCCTCAAAGGCTGCCCCAAAGTATCTGGTGACTGGTCTTCAAAAAAGACTGTGGTAAGGCAGGGCCTTTTGGCCAGGTCTCAATGGTCTCATTTATTAGGTAAAAATAGAAGTAAAAGAAAACTCCCCCAAACCCTGGCTTAAACCTTCTCCCTAGACTCTTTCTTTTCCCCAGTGCATTCTTTCTGTGTTTCATTACTGTTGGAATTTCAGAGAGAAAGCACTTTGTGGTCAGAATACTGTTTCCATTTCTATTACATTGTGGTGGACACCCATACCCTTCTAAACTACAGCCTGAAAGTTACTGATCTGAGCTGAATATTACACTTGGTACTCCTGGGTAACTGGGGAGCAACTACTGCTGCCTGTGGATGATAAACCTCAGTATGGGAACAGCTGATCCTTCTGGATACAGCTGTGGCCCTTTCATACCTTATGGGGCTAGTGGAAAACTACGGACCTGAAAAAATGAGACTTTTGCAAAACTGAGTGTGAACTAGGACTTGGGGGCTTTTTAAGCCTATTACCTCTTCAGGACTCAAGAGTGTTGATAGATAGAGTCTTTGCGAAGGCCATAAATTTTACAGGAATAGGCTGTCCTCTCCATGAGGCTTAGGCTGCCTCGGCACCACCTTGCTGTTTATACACCATTGTCGAGAAGAATGCTCATGACGAAGCTCCTGGCCAGGGTGGTGTTGCCTTCTGCATCATACAGACTTGAAGCATGAGGTTTGAGCATAGCAGACTTCTCCTTTATGAGTAACTCCTATAACAACAGGCAAAATATGAGTATCAAGCTGTAACTTCTCCCTAAGGTCTTTCTGTGGTCAATATTTACGTCTATGTTAAATGGCCAGGACAGACTCACAAACTCACAACTGACACAGTAAAGGCATAACTTTAAGCAGGTTTCTAAATGTACTTAAAATATACTCCCCGGTTACCTGCAAACTAAATAGGTCTCTGCATCCTTCCAAGAAATCAATAAATTAGAACATTGCTGTAATATCTATCACACGTGAGCTGCAGTAGCTGCTGGTATCCATCTTTCCGGATTCTAAGCTGCAGAGTCAGCTTGCCAAGCCTAGTTAGCTGAGCAAAAATGTTCAAATCTGTCTATACCGTTTGTGTGTGTTTAAAATGGAAAGGAGGAAATCTAATCTCTGGGTATAGTTTTGTCATCAGATTACTCATGTACAGCAGATTCAGTGTCCGGATCCTGTCTTTTTCACACCACCACTAGCTGCAGTCTGGAGCATTCCTTCATGATCCAGAAGAATTGCATGGTCTAGTTTGATGACCTCCTCTTTTCCATTCAGAGGGCAAATGGGACATGATGTGTGTATAAAAGTGATCGTATTTGGAATTGCCTGATTAAGGCAGGCCAAATCATAGATCCACTTTGTTCAGTCTTCAAAAACTAAATACCTGGAGAAAGCCCTATGTCTGTTTGTGTATTATTATGTGCAGTCTTACATCACCTGCGCAGCAGGCAATCTTTTTCTTTTTTTCAAACATTTGTTTTTTCTAATTACATTTTTATTGGGTTATTTTCTAATGTACTAAATTGAGAAAATTATGACTTCTAGTACATCGTGCATTGAAAGTGTTTCATGTACCCTGTTGTGATTCTTGTTTCAGGCATATAGTTTCGCCTCAGCCATTAGCAGAAGATCGTATCAGAGAAAGAGTTGCCATCTGTCCTAGAGCAGGTTACAAAGAGATTTCTGAAATATTAATGACCACATTATACAAAAAGAAATATTCTAAATCTTTAAATACTGTAGTCACATGGAGAGAGGAAAATGCTGAGAAAACAAGAGAGTAAATAGAGTGAAACCTTTTCATTTGATTATTGTTTAAGTTGGAGCACCTTCAGCTTACTGCATCCCTTGGAAGGCAGTCAGCGGTACCAGCATTCCTAACATCTCCTCTTCTACGGACTGGAGATCCTCCAGGGTGCAATTGGCAAGGTGGGCATGAAACCTGCTTTGCCCCTAAGTTTGCAACCAGGATATGGATATGGAAAAAGGGAATATGAAATGCCTTGCACCTAGAATGCTGTGGTTTTTTTCATGTAGCTCACAATAAGTCTCATGTGTGATTTATGCGGCAGCAAAGGAAGACCTACAACTGTCTGCTTTTCTCTGTCCCCCATATTCTGATAGTAACTTGCCTTTTCAGATCAGTGCCACTGTCTTCCATAATCCTTGTATCCACTTTAAGTACCAATAATGTTTTCATGTTACTCCATTTCGCATCACAATAATGTGATTGTGACTAGAAATGAAAAGAATGGCTCTAAAATAGTTCCTTTAGAGCAAATGAAAATTTTTCTTGTTTGGCATCTTTCAGAAGGGGACCCTCTCTCCTTTTGCCAGCATTTTTCCACCTTTCTTCTTCGCCATACCAAGATGTTAAAAACATTGACAGGGTATACATTTTTTATGTGCGTTGGCAGCCATAGCACTTGCTGTAGCGGATGAGGACAGTACCATAGCTCTATTGCTTTTACCTAAACTGAATCACTGGGGTATCACTTAACCCTTAGGGTAATTAGGTAATAATGTTGTTGATGTGATTTGAAGCATCATTTTAAGCAATTAGAAGTTCAGATATAATGTGATGCAATTATGCATTATATAGCACATCTATCCATTTTACAGAGAAAAATTACCATATGTTTTGTGGGAAGCCTGGCATTTTGGCTTGCTGAGTTCTGCTTGTATTTATGAACTGCATGCCTGTAAACTATGGCAATAACTCTTTGAAAGCCACACCTATGCACATTGCTGATTGTGTTAAAAAGGATAGGCCCACTTTAATGAATGTGCTGGCATGAATAATGGGTCGTGAAAAGCCAACACACTGGGTAAAGGTCATTACCTGAGTGCAACAATTCCCATGACTATTCACTAGAGTTTAACAGTGAATTTGCTTCAGCTATGCTTGTGCTCTTTATGCCTTTCTGTGAATGCTTGATCAATGGAGTTTGTTCTTCCAAATTGCAGAATGCAAATTTCAATTGTTAAGCATTCTGGAAAGAAATTGCTTAATTTATACAGGCTGAGGGGCAGTGTTTCCTGATTTGAGTTTCCCAAACTTCCCAGATAAAACCATGATACTTGTTTATCAAGCAAAGAATCTTGGCTTGCTTTGCAGTGAGGATTGACTAGTGTATGAATGAAAACCAAATTAATGACAATGACTGGTGGCAATGGGCAAATTACAGGTCAGTAAATACAATATACGTGGATATTTTTTTCATGGGGCAGGACTCTGTTTATTACCATTCAGTTATTTTAGAAAAATATAATAAGAAAGCATAGGTGGAAAAATCCAAACCTTCTTGGCATTTTAAGCTCTAGTTCCATCTGTGCTCATGCAGTCAAGGATGTGAAACTGTAACACAATATATGACCAATCAAAGCATATAGTCTTAGCAGAATATTACATGCTTACAGCACAGTGCTTTTTATGAAAGATGAGCAAAAATATGTCTTAAATTTGAATTATTACTGTGTTCAAATAAATTGTTATTAATTCCTAGTAACTCTGGGTTGAATGAAATGGAATTCATGAAATTTATTATTTGATGTGAATGATTACCTCAGGTTTTTTTTGGTACCTATTGACACTCTGTCAGGGTTAATAGTGCAAAGTAAAAAGATTGGTCAAGATACCAGTGCACCACGTACATCTCTTCTCTGACGGTGCTGTAAGATTATTTAACACCCACATCAAAAGCATCCTGAAGCAACCGAGTTACACCTTGACTGATAGTTTCATCCAAAGGGCTGCACTTGTAAATACATGGTGTAGCACAAACTGTCTGGTACAGAGCGGTGCTCACACTGGTAGGAACCTGAAGCCACAACCTGCGTGTCTAGACTGACAAGAATCCTACCAGTTGAGCCACTGTGACACCTTGTGGCTTATGAAGCAACACAAGCATCTTTTAGAAAACTAACAGGTAAAAAAAGCCAGAGGTTAACAGGTATTGGTAAATGACCTCTCATACGACTATCAACAGAAATGTCTTTGCTGGGTTACTTTACTATGTTTTTGAGACACAGTTAAATTAAGCAGTAGTGGGTTCATTTCTGTTTAGGGTCCTTGTATTAGATATTTTACTGTGAAGTGTCATAAGGTGGGGCATCATTTTGTGAAGTCTGACCTGCTGCTGTTATCTCCAGTGCTTTGGTGTTTGCTTATCATTCAGATTACACAAAGAAACACTGTTCTGGCTGCAGTACAGAGTAAATATTTGTTTGTAACCATTAATTTGATTAAACAAAAGAATGCTTGAAGGGAGTAAAGTACTTTTTGGTGCTGAGTATGTTCAAACAGATGCAGAGTTAAAAGTAACTAAGAGACAGTAAGCATTTGGCAATGAGCTGTAAACTCCATAAAAACCTGAATTTGGGGTTAAATAAATCAGTTTCAGCTGTGGATAATTCATTAACTACAATGAAGCTGTATTTTGCCGAGAAATTCTCAATAAATTTAAAATTGGGCCAATAATGCATGGAGCTGAGAAGGATGTGACACTAGTCTCTTGATTATCACTTGTTATGTCTTCAAACTAGCATGTCCGCGTTTCCTTCCATGATGATCCTGAGTACTTGAGAGAGTTTCCTGTAAACTCACGCATTATGTCCCGTAACACTTTCCTTGGCTCTGACACTTTCAAAAACTTGCCACAACTGGACTGAAAGAGTTGTCTTCTGTTGCCAGATACTGGTTTATTGCTGAATACTGTCACTTACAATGCATGGGATCTGCATCCCTCTGTTGTCCTTTATCTTCATGTACGTCCATAGTGCTGTCACTTAAACAAAATGCATAGACATACATGCTCCAGTTTGCATTTAACTTGCTGGTGTGTGAAGCAGTAGCAGCACAGGGCTCAGAACATTGAATCTACCCTATTTCATCCTTAGGCATTTTGATCCCTTGCTGAGCTTCATGCTCTAAATTTAGGTGGCTACTGATGCTCATACACAACCCTAACTTCATGATGTATACGATTCTTGGGTACATATCTGGGATTTTAGGGGCTGGGACCACCATCTCTGTTCTTGTACAGTGCTAGCACAGTGGAGTTCTGTTCAGTTTATGCAGCCAGTTTTTAATATTGTGCTATGTATCATAACTATGGGCTAAAAATAGATAGCAGTATTTAAAATACCTTCAAAACCAAATCTAAATATACCACATTCATTTTGATTTCAAAAATAAAAGTGTTTTAATTGATACTACATGTATTTATGCACTACAAAGAATTATCTGACTAGAAAATACCATAGTACTCTAGATTCTTGAAAGGTGACTGTTTAATGTTGTTAACACATTTTGTTACTTCTCAGATAATTCAGCCCACCCGTGCAAACCTACTGGCTTTGCCAAGCGAGTACAAATATATTTTGGGGGCAGCATTCTGCTGGTTGATTCGTACATCCGATATTATTATTAAATCCATCACTTTTTTAGTGACTCTCCAGTTTCATATCAATTGAAGAAGCTCATTCCAAGTAAATTTGTTTTGTTTTGTTTTGTTTTGTTTTGTTTTGTTTGGGGGTTTTTTGCTGTTGTTTTTTTTTTTTTTTTTT
>NW_010407533.1:20057-20773 GCF_000710305.1 Buceros rhinoceros silvestris | reverse complement strand
CATTCCAAGTAAATTTTTTTTGTTTTTTTTTGTTTTTTTTTGTTTTGTTTGGGGGTTTTTTGCTGTTTTTTTTTTTTTTTTTTTTTTAACAGAGGAAATACTATCTTAAATTCCCCAGGAAAAACATATTCTTCACAAAGGGAACTGGTGCTGAGGAATATGTATCTTATGTCATGAGGATTTTGGAAGGGAATGTTGTGAAGTCTTGTAATAAGTAAGTTCTTGTAATAAATAAGTAGAGATGAACCAGAGAGGTAGTTCTAGGGAAGAAAAGCAACACTTATTTTTTCTTTTATTGTTTGCACTCTACTGATTTAATTAGCCAGCGAGAACAGACCCACTTTGAATATTAAAAAGACAAAATCAACTCCCCCCTCCCCCATCTCCACATCTGTTGCCTTTTGGAGACTACTTACAGCACAAAAACTACCTAAAGTCTAAGGGATTTTACTTTTTAACAGATATTACCTGTATTTACTTGCAAATAATTGAGGTGGTTGTAAATATTTTATTCTGGTTCTGAGGGAAAAGTACTGTTTAAATTGTAATTTTGTAAGAAATTGGGCTGTGTTAAGCAAAACTAAAACATTTTTGGTGTTACACAAATGAAGCTACTCACAGTCTTGATACATTTCTGAATGCTGATCCCATAGCCAAATCTTAATGATTACTGTATTATAGAAACTGAAATTGTTCCTGAGACTGCCCGAAGTTGG
>NW_010407533.1:11876-19927 GCF_000710305.1 Buceros rhinoceros silvestris | reverse complement strand
AAGAGTGGAGTCCTGTGCAGGGTTATACATTGGTCAGGAGCAGTAGAGCATAGATGGGTAAAACTACTTGAAATGATCTCTGCTCTGTTTCATTATGCTACTGCCTTCTGCAGTATTAATTAGATGGACTGAATTTCAATAAGGAAGCGAAGCAGTTCACTGCACCTCTGCTGGGTGAGGCCCACCCCTGCACAGGAGCTGGAGCCTTCTTTCTAATTGCAGTCTGGGATATGAATATTAATGCCTCATCCGGATGGCAGTATTGCAGGACCAAGGGATCCTTGTCCTGCTCGGTGTTCATCCCATTTTGGGACCTTTCACCATCTGTGGACCACAGAATTCTCTTAGTATTTTCCAATGCCACATCTACAGACAGCATCAAAAAAGGATGGATTTTTTCAATATTTTCTTCTCACCATTTTTATAGGTGTATACTAGCTACTTTATTAAAATATTTTTCCTGTTGAGAGGAAAGCACTCTCCCAATTTTGCCGAAGGTGGCTTTCTAGAAACACAATTACCTATATAATTTTCCAGATTATTATTAAGAAGTATATGAAACTATCAGGACCATGGGAATGTGGATAAACCCACCTGGTGTGCAAATTTGGTTACCAGAATAGCTGCACTAATCTTGGGAACACTGTGTGTGATTAGAAGAGTCAACTGAGAAACATAAATCGAGAGCTCAGCCCAGCAGTCTTTCCCTTCCTTGATTGATGGCACACAAATGCATGATTGCAAATAACATAGTCTGTGGACCAATGGTGCTGTTGTGATTTAAAAAATAATAATAATTAAAAAATTTGTCTTGTTCTCTACCACAAGCTTCCTAGGTTTGCCTCAGCCTGATCTCATAACTGTAGCTTCTCAGCCCATACAAAGCTTTCCTGTTTATGTCAATGAAATGAGCATTTCGCCATGTGTATGAAGGTACTAGAATAAGATGCAGAAGCTGGTATGGTAAAAAATTGTTTTGTGGAACCTACCTATTCTAACGGGTTTAGAAACTTGAGGTGATTTGGTTCTTAGAGTTGAATTTGAGGCACGTTAAAAGGACTAGAATGGCATATTCATCTTTTAAGTGTTGTCCGTAGTTGGCTATGTGATAAAACCACATGTTTGAGGCTTATATTACGTTTGGACTTACCATTTCACAAATGTCAAAGGTATAATCGAAAGCACGGTTAAAAACAATTAAGGAATATTGCATAGCAAAAAAATTAACAGAGAGGGTGTGAAGGTTTTCTCAATCAGAAATTTAGCTGGAGGGCAATGTATGGCCCATAAATTAGCAGAATAGTAGGTAGATCTGGCAGGCTGTATGAGTGCATCATTTAGCTGAACTTATCCACGTACTCCTTGAAAGTGGACTCCGAAGCCTGCACTGTTAGCTGTGTTAATAGATAACAAATTTTGCAAGAGTTTTTATTAGGATTATTCTTTTGTTTGGTTTTAATGACAATCAAAACAAAATCCTGGATATTTATAGTTAATATTTTTCAGTGTTTTTCTCCAGCAGCTACTAGCCTCTACTGACTTACCAGGAAGGGGAAAAGGAGACGATTAAATGAAATTCATAGGCTTTTAGTGTCTGCTCAGCCTGTGACTGGCAGCATGTGGGGTTTGTGGCTGCTGACCTGGCAGACTTACAGCATTTTCATGATGTCAAGTGGGCACATCATGGATCTGTGCAAACAAAACAACTCCCCACCACCACCACCTCCCCACTCCCCGGTGGCTTTCCTTTAGGAGACTAAGGACTTCGCCCAGTAAAAATCAGAGCAAAAGAACTGAGCTGCTCATTACAGCGGTGAAACTGTGTGCTTGGCAGCATGGCCTGAGGTACTGGGCCCAGCAGCTTTTTTCTGTAGATGCGTTTTCTGTATAGTGCTTTGTTTGTTATAGGAAACGCTAACTTGCTGCTTTAATAAGTGAAAAATGGACGCAGCCAGTGAATCTGAGTTCTGCTGAAATAAAGAGCAAATTCTTCATTAGTTTCAACAGCACCAGCACCATATATCTGCCGTAAAGTATGGATTCCATCAGATTGTTACTTGCATGAACCTTTGGTGTTCTTTCGCTAAGAAAATGAGATTGAAATAATCATCTCTGCAAGGTTTTATATATGTTGACAAAATGTTACTGTCTGATTCCCACTCAGTTACATTTAAAACCTACGGGTGCATTTCAGGCCATAAAATAAGGTTACAAAATAACAGCCACTTGCATTCATAGTTGTCTTTCTTGCATCTGCTTAATGATTTATTTATTTCTAGAAATTGCATTTGAAATTCCCAGACATCTGAACTTTTCAGTATCAAAATGACCACTGATCTTAAAAACTCATCTACATCAGCACCAACTCAATCATTGACAAGGGCTGGAGGAAATGAAACATCTGGGATCTATTAAGATTTTTATTTATGCTTTTAAACATTGAAATGTGTATTGCTGCTTGCCTTTTATGCTTTGAGCATGAATCCATTAAAGAAAGCTCTCACAACACAAACAGTGGCATGGTAAAGTGATTTGGGATAGAAAGCTGGGACCCCACTACATAATTGCAGGGGAATTGCAAGGAGGGCGATGACTGTGGTGAATATTGGTTTATTTATTTATTGGGGTGATAGAAGGACTTTACCAGGTTCTTCTCAAAAGTAACAGACACTTCAATTCTCTTGTGGCTTCTCTCAGAAAGGGCTTTACCATTGCATTTGTTTGCTTTCCGTACACTGTGCCTCTGAGTTGCCTTGGAGTCTTCAGTGAAAGCCATGGCCTGAAATTTTCTTATTACCACACTTTCAAATAATCTCCTACTTGCGCCCTCATCTAAGGACATTGGTTTTTATTATTATTAGCTTGCCTTTATAATCATATAATATTTTTGGAGGGGAAAGGAGGCTGTTAGACCAGTAGCCTCGTCAGAAGTCGGCCAAGCTTCCACAAACTCTGCTGAATCCCTTCAGCTCCTCTGGAGGAGGAGCAGGGCTCGGGATGGGGGATTAAACCCTCTGTACCATGTAAACCCTCAGTACCATGCAGACGGCAAATATGCTGCTAAAGGCAGATATTTGTGCAACAGGTGATGTCTCTACTGGGTTTTCATGGAGGTCAGTTAAGGAAAGGCCTGAGCCGGAGTGCTATCAAGGCAAGCCCCACACCTGGAACGGAATGGCCATGTCTGAACGAGACAACTGTTGTTGGGACCTAAATTTTCCAGACTGCAGGCTCTTCTTGTCATTTTGTAAATACACTTCACTGCCTTGCTCGTCTTTCAGTCCAGACTAAGCTATAGCATCATAGAGGCTGGTATCGTTAATCAAGTACTTGCAGACGGCCCTTAGGGAAGGAGAAGACCATGGAGACCCTGCTGTAGGAACCTCCAGCACTCAGGCACCTGGGCCAGCAGCTTGCACAGCACACGAGATTCACAGCATCAAAAGCAAAAACTGAAACAATCATTTGAGTTAATGGTCAGTAAGTAACTGTAACCTATTCTCACTGGGACCAGTCACTGGAGGGGGAGAGATCTCATATACCTAGAGTATTACAGGCATTTTGGAGAAAGACTGTAAATCCTATTTATAGTGGGTAGTGGAAAGAGGAGTGCATCACCAGGTAGCAGTCCTTCAGATGATACTGAGTGCCTTCCATTCCACAGAAATCCTCTTGTAAAATATATTTGGGATTTTGTCTATGGCTTGCTGATTTTACTAGAGATTCTGAACAGAATACCTGGCGAGCAGTAACTAGAAACTATGTCATTTTGGGGGAAGAGGAAGAAAAAAAAGATGCATACTTGGAGACAATTAGTGTATTCAGGGTTTGCTTCCCATAGTCAGTTTTACCAAAACTTTCCATTCTTTACTTTTGGATTCAGAGAAGTAGGAGAATAATAGAATAAAAAGTGGAAATGAGCTTTAGGAAGGGGACAGTTTTCAGAAGTGACTTCCCAGCAAATATACCAGTCTGACTGACCATGAAAAGAACAAATGTTTAAATAACATTTTTATAGGCAGTACTAACCCAGATGGAACAGTAAAATCAGAGGGTTGCCTGATGTCTCATACAGAGCCTTTAAAAGCACATTTTGAAACTTGTTGTGACCTGATGCAAAAGTTCAAGACTGGATAATATCCTGTCATGAAGACAATTGACTTAGTTAACTTCTGTTATCTTGATGAACTACATTATAAACTTGCCTCAGAAAATACACCGCAGTAGTAACTCAGTGAAAAGCTAATGTATTTATCAACAAATGACCACTAGATTACAAAGACTTTGATATCCTTGAGGATCTCCCTTTGGATGTTGGCACAATGTACACATGAAAATGTTAGCCATGTCAGCATAAAAACTGAAAGAAAAGTGAAATTAGTTGAAGTTTCACCAAGAACCTCTATTGCTGATACAGGGAACTGCAATGAATACAGATGATTCCGCCACTGATTATGATTCAAAATACTCATGCTGCCGGGTTTTCTGTTTCAGTACATTGTAAGAGAGATTTAGGTTTTTTACAAGTTTGAATTGACATTTCCCATTCATTTAGAGAGATGCAAAATGTTGTAATGGCTGACAACTTATGCTATGAATGAAAAAGCACGTTTACAAAATCTTGGAGCTAGATCGTAGCATGGCAATTCTGTGAAATTCTGTTCATTCAGCGATTAGTCGCAGCATTCTTAATAAATGTGTTTCAATTCATTTTTTGTCACTGAGAAATCGAGAAATAGGTATCTTATTAAAGGCGACCACATCTTTCTATGCAAATTTAATGCACTTGGCAGGTTTATCATGATAAATGGTCAGGATGAGATAGTTCGTGATGTATCTCTAATCTCTTCTGTGAAGATGTTCGTGTCTTGCAGGAAGTAGCCCCTTGAGAGCTCAAATCTTTAGAAGTATGTGGCAGATGGTGATGTCTGCAGAGTCTCATAGATTGCTTTGAAGTTCCTCCAAATGATGCCTTCCGTTGGTGTGTCTGAGTTTTTGCAAGTTCTCTTGCTTCATCTCTCCTTTGATGCCCTCTTCTCACCTCCATCACATTGTGTTCCCAAGTTGTATTTCATACTGGGCACACGCATCAAATCCTTACAGAGTACATCTCAACTCACTCCCCAGTCCTGTCGTATCTTTGCCAGTAAAGTTGTTCTTCCATTAGGCATCTTGCATATTTTAAGTGCAGTGGTTCACAACAGGAAAACAATAACAGAGAACAAATGTCTTAGAAAAGCCTATCTATCATTCATGCTTTGTGTTCGGTTTTTGAGTAAATCTTTGGAGCCAACATCAACACCAGTGTCATCTTAACTTATTCATCAATTATAATTGTTTACCAATATTAATAAGGCCAACTGCTTTTTAGATTAGTAACAAGAAAAGGTCAAATTCTCATGATGCTGCAGGGAGTCTGAAGGAACTCAAAATAAAAAAAATAAGTCAGGTTGCAGATCTGAGCAATCTGTATTTTCAGAGCTGAATGTTTTCACTTTTCATTATTTGGCCTTGGTTGATCTGAGCTTGGATGGGCTTTTTTTTCTGAAATCAAGTACCAAATTTCGTGTAAAGTTTTATACCTGTCATATTCCCTTTGTAAGTTCACATTTCAGAATCACTCTTCTCAAGTATTTCTGTTACCGTCTTTACTATACCTAACCTTGTGTGTTATAATTAGTAATATTTAGCTAGGCATAGCATTAATTTTTAGTATATAGGATTTATTTTTTTGCATTACTCCTCTCTCAAATGCAATTACCACAACTTGATCCCTTTTAAGTATCACTATGATTTTTTTTCAGTAATGGCCTACTGATTCCTGCTATAACCATTAAAAACCATGTATTAATATTTCAAGTAATAATTTCATAATTATTATGCTATTCAGTCTACTGTACGCTGTGTAAAAAAGCATAGCTTCTATAAAGACTAAGACCTAAGTTTTTCTGTTTACGTCATACTTTTACTGTCTAAACCACCCTTGAAGGCTTTTTTCTTCTTACACACGTAGAAGTTATGGCTAACCATGCTGTGATACCCAGTTGCTTTTAAAAGGAGAGGACCAATGAGCTGTGTATTCTTGACAAGTGATTCAAGGAAAATTCGGGGAAATCATTACTTCTGTGAGTAGTCCAGTTTTAAAATTCTTGATTTTGAGGTTGTATTTGCAACTGTCAATCTATGGCATTAACTAACCTCTCTTTGGACTCTTGGCATTTTTTTATGAAGTGTCAGTAGTTAAATGTTGAAAGCACATTAGTACATCTTCATCAAAAAATGGTTTAGGTCTTTGTTATGAGAAACAGCACCACAGAGGTAACTCAGCTATCTGTGATCTAGAAAGGGGAACTAAAGAATTAAAATCTCCTTGTTAAAATTCTGCTTGTGAGTTAAGGAAAAGACTGTAGTGACTTTTCTGTCTCTGTGACGTTCCCTTTGTTTCTGGTTATTGCTATAGCATGTCATCCCAAGGTGATTTACAGAATCACTTGGAATGATTCTAGATTTATAAGAATTCATTTGCAGAGCAAAGAGGGGTTTTTTTATTGTTTTTTTTTTTTCTTCTTTTGGAATGGAAAAGGAAGTTTGAAATGATAGTTACAATCTTGTTCTAAAATATCTATATTCTCTTACCCAGTTAGTACTTTCAGTCTAGATGTACAAGGCATATCAAAAGACTTTTTTCCCTTCCACAAATAATTCTTGCGGTTCTAATCCAGACCAAATGAACACTTTGATAATGCTGTATCTTTTACTATATTTTAATAAATTATGTAAGAGACTGCAAAGTTAGATTGATCCTCACTCAGAGGGTCTGGCTGAAATGTCACCTTTGTATTTCTTCCCCTGCATTGAACTGAGAAACCATTTGTACATGCAAATGAAATAATAAATATTTACCTGCTTATTGCTCTTCCTGTGAGTGCAGTTTTTTCTGGAGAAGTGTGGGACAGACTTGGCAGCTGATCAGTCCATTCTGAAACCTTTGGCTCATATGCCAGTTACAGTATCTGTAACTTGCTGTGCTCTACCACAGATCATATTAAAGTTTAATGGACAAAACCATTGGAGGAAATCTGGCCGTGACCAGAAGACTAATTTGTTCCAATCTCACCTGTTTTCTGATTCAGCTGTTAAAAATATGCCTGGGCTGTCTGCGTCCCGCTCGGTTCCTGTCTTTTTTGTATGAGACGTGCTTCAACCTGCTTTCAGATCCTGACCTAGACCTTCTTGGTGTCATGCTCTGACCCAGCTCTTCTTGTCCTCTAGCCCTGGAAAGAATGTTAATAATACAGTGCTACATTTTTGCTAGTGAAGCTCAGTAATGAATATTGTACTTCCCTGGATCATTTCCTAGGCTTTCTGGAGCAACACCAAATTCTGAATTTTCTAACTTTGATGTTAATATTGTTGAAGATTTTTTTTTAATAATAGCAAAATAAGAAAATTCTTTCAGTATTATTCTGAAAATCATCATATATCCATGTTGCAAATGAATATGCGATACAGTGGTATCAGTCAAGAATGCTGAATAGTACATGCATTTCACACATGGTGAATCATAACCCAAATCTTTTATCTAGGGCATCTTTTGACTGTGCTTATGAGTAGATTGCTATCTGGTGATCTAGTGATCTTTAGAGGAGAAAAGCTGCTTAACTGGAGAGAAAAAAAATATGAAAAAGAGAAAGAAAAAAATAATGTCACAAAGACTAAATGATTCACCAATAGCTAATATCTGTGTCCACACAACTGGTGCTATTTTTTAATCAATAATATGTACTGATAAAAAGGATGTTATGTATTCCAGCATGGAAAATCCAAAATATTTACTCAACGTCTGTTTGCTCTTATAGTAGCAACGGATCTAGTCACTGCAAACTGTGAACAAAGATGAAACACTAAAATAGCTATGAATTTCCTTTTTTTTTTTTTTTTTTCTTTTTGGAAATCTCTTCCACAACTGTTGGTTTAGTAAATGAACATGTTTTTAAACTTTAGGCATCATATGTGATAGCTGTATAAACTAGCCAGAGTTATTTCACTTA
>NW_010407533.1:10001-11699 GCF_000710305.1 Buceros rhinoceros silvestris | reverse complement strand
AAAGCTGTCTTTAATTGTCCTGGCCGTGAGGGCACAAACCCGGCGATACAGTGCCATCTCTTCTGCATTGCTTGGCCAGCCTGCCTGGAAAGAGAGATCACGAAAGGACAAACTGGCATAAACTTATGCTCCATTCCTGGGAATGCCATGAAAAACCAGATTCAAACTCAATAATACCGTGGGCCAGCTAGCAGAGTAAGGAAAATACTGGCAAAGTAACAGTTTTGGTTTAGAGCAGCCTGGAGGCTCTTATTTTTGTTAGGCAGTAAGAGTAAAGATAGTTGATGCTATTTAGATTAGTCAGCTTTGTCACTCTCTTTTTAATGCTAAGGATTGCTTTAAGTAAATTTTTTTCTTCACTAAAGAACCTTTCTCCAGACTTAACAGATGGGTTAAGAAGGGTCAACTGGTAATGATAAATACAGTAATTCTTGGTTTTTCAGGAATGCAGCTTAGCTAAGATTGCTTACAATTGGCCTGTGTGACCAATGTGTTTATATAAAGGCCAAAAGTGACACCTAGCTTGAAATACGTTACTCGACCATTTTCCATGAGCTTTAACGCAGAGAGGAGAAGGTGAAGGACAGAATCTATAAATATATCTGATATAGCTATAGAAATATGCTATGTAAATAGATGTACAAGGAGACGATGTTGCAGGATCCTCCCCTGCCTGCTCCTCCCCCTGTCCCCCCGTACCCCCTGTATGTAAGAAAATAATGTATATATGAAAGAAAGCAAAACATTGTAAACTTCTAGGATGGTCTGCAGCCAAAAGTGGCAATCCTGCTTACTGAAATAGGAGTAGGTTCTCCATAGGAGAATAATGCCAAAAGGAGCGCTGAGTACATATCCTATAAAAAGCATGGATTTAGGTCCTGTGAATTTCTTGTTGAATCCAATATCACTTAGGAGAATGTAGAGCACTTGAAAATGCACAAAATCAAAACCTTAGAAAGTTCTGTTTTCACTTTTCCATCCACACTCCCCATCTGATTTTGTCTAAGATTCATATTTGAAATTTTAGTTAAAAATAATACTGACATCTATATAAAAAATAAAAAAGCAAGAAATCAGAATTCCTTGCCAGTAGCAATAGAAATAGAAGAAATAATTTTTTTTTTTTTAAGAAAAGGTCTGGTATACCTCACACGGTTTATTATGTAGTGTTCAAAATTGCACAATGTTTTCTACCTGGTAGTGAAAATATATTAATTTTTTTTTTTTAATCTGTTTGTGGTAGATTTCTGGGAGGGATTTTCTGGGAAAGCTTGACCTAGGACTGCTTATAAAGGCTTCATAAAAGGTAACTAGGAAGTTCAAACTCTCTGTTGGCAGCCTCTTATTTGCCTTCCAGGAGTTGGCATATCTTCCGTTTAAAATTTGTAGGAGTCTGCATATAAAATCAAAAGGAAAAATGATTCATTTTTTGGTTTCATTGTCATTTTTTAAACACTAACTCCATTGTGCAGTGTATGGATTGCAAATAAACTGATTCATTGTCCTCTACTTGTGTCCTAATATGCAGGCTCAGAGGCCTCAACAGAGATCCATTGAAGTTCGTTAGCTCTGACTGTAGCTTCCAAGTTTGTTTGCTAATTGAATAAAAATACTAAACATAGCCTTAAAAAGACCATCATCACCCCCAACACCAAAAAAAAAAAAAAAAGAAAAAGACTTGGCGTCCTTGGGGGAATT
>NW_010407533.1:0-9955 GCF_000710305.1 Buceros rhinoceros silvestris | reverse complement strand
AAATCCTAAAAAAAACCACCATCCCCCCCAAACCAAAAAAAAAAAAAAAAAAAAGAAAAAGGCCTGGATGCCTGAGTGTACTGCCAGACATTATCTGTTTAAATTCTCAAAGCTAGTGAGTGAGATCTGCGAGGAAACTCAGAAAGAGCATCTATAGACTGAACACTTTCTCACATGTCAGTGCTCTCACAGGCTGGCATGTCGGAAGAGGCTTTGCAGTTTTGTTTTTTAGGGTATCACAAGCTAGCACAATCATGCAAGCCTTCTACATTGCATGCAATTTTAAGAAAAACTGATCTCCTCAGATAAGAGCATGAAGGAAGTGGGTAAATTCTGCTGTTTTCCTTCCATCCATCCTTCCTCTTGCTCCCATTCAGAAGGTTATGTTTAGATAGAAAAAATTTTAGACCTCGAACAAACTCTTCTGCATAAATTTTTTTGAAAGATCGGTTTGGGATGGGGTTGCACGTTATGTTCTCATAGACCTTCACCTATGAAGTGATGTAGTATATTGAAGCTCTGCACCCACAGACAAGTCATTTTTGGTGCCTGACTTCATTGTAAATCTGAGGCCTAAACAGGGGTTTACAGCACAGATTGCTGTAGTTTTGCTATCATTTTTATTATACTTGAGGTTCTAGAATACTTTCCCTTTTTTGTGGCTCTGCATTCACACAACAAATCATTGTTTCAGCTGGGATCGGTAAAAATAAGCACTAAGTCAGATGACTGGATGAATGGAAGGAATGAAGCTCTCAAAGGTGGCAGTGAATCTTTAACAAATGAATTACATGCTTTTTCCTTCAGCCTGTACAACTATTTTGATGCCCCAACAGGAGCTCATTGATGGGCTGGCATATCTCTCTCTTACATGAAACATCTTTTGGAGAATATCCTACTCTGCCAGTCTATGGTCTTGTATTAACACTCATTACCATTGTATCCGAGCACTTCCCAAGTATGAGAACAATGATATCTCTCTCTTCCTTCCCCGCCAGGGATGGAGACAGTTAGTTTGTTCTTTCCTCATAAGGAAACTTAAATGGGGTCAGGGGGCCAGGATGGTTAACAATATGGTTTTGTAACTTAGCTGGGTGGGTGGATTTCATACCCATTGTTGCTTTCTTCCTGCTGTGTGGTGGTTGCATATTCGCCTGCCAGCTTTCCTTCCTGGTCATTGGCACAACTCAAAAGAGGAAAGGAAGGCTCTAAGTGGCTGGTTGCAGAAGTGAGGCTGGGAAGAGGTGAGATGTTGCATGAAGCAGACAGATGAGGAAGAGACTTGATGACATGGTCAGATACAGGATCTTTAAAAGGTCAAAGTCAGATCTGCTGAGAAGGATTTACTGCAGTACTAAGTGGTCATGCACTTTTCCCTTATGAAGCCCCATAGGAATGGGTCGAGGAGCAGAGAACTATGTGAAAAGCTGAAGAGCAAGGAAGGGGTGTTAGTTCTTTCTCACTAACCGCTGGAGAGAGAGAGTCATACACTGAACTGTATGGGCAAATGTGCATGATGGAGGTCATATAGCTGAGGGCAGGCCCCACCTTTTGCTGCAGTTGGGTGCTGTGTAGTAACTTCTCCAAAAGGTAACAACTTGAGCAGGATCCTTCTAGGAGGCAGGTCATGCTGCCAGGAAGTGACTCTGAAAATATTTGCAGGGAAAAGAAAGAAATAAAAATCCGTTGCTGAGACTATGTTCCTGGCCAAGGGTTTTATTTATTTATTTGGTTCAAAAACATCCCACGTTTCCAAAATGTCCATGTACCTTTTGCACGAGACCTCTGAGAGATTTCATCCTTTACTCCCCTGAGATGAGCCTGATGACAGAAAGGCAGTAGCAGAGAAAGACAAGGTGGTGCTGAGAGGAGGACTGCAGGGTGCAGGGTGGATTTGCCTCACACGATACCACATTGGTCTGCACATGTCAGATGTGCTGGTCACATTTTCAGATCAGAGGAACAACCCATCCTCAAGCATTAAGTTTTGTTAGGCTTTTCAGAGTGTGTGAAATGCAGGAGGTGTGCATTGCTTTTTTGAGAAGATAATATTTCCATGCACTACATGTTCACCCCGAGCCTCCATACAAACAACAAGAGTGGCATGACTGAGCGTAACCTGGCAGCACTAGGGATAAAGTTTCCGTTATGGTCAGTAATTCTTTAGTGAGTATTTAATGTATGAATTGCTGCCAGAACTGCAGGCACGTTGTTGCTAGAACAGCAAACAAAAGAGAGCTAAGTATACCAAGGGCCAAAATTTATTACTGGGTTAAATCTAAGAACTGTGTTAGTTTTCGAGGGTCTTCCCCATGCATAACCAATTTACCAGCATATGCTGCTTGATGTCTGTCTATACAAGCCCTTTGCTTTCTCAGTTTTTGTAGTAAAGGATTCCTCCAGTTCTACGTTATTCCTTTTTGGATGGAAAGTGACTGGCCTTTGAGAGGTCTTTCTTTCCTTCTTGTTTCTTCATTTATTTTTTAATCCTTCCTAGGTTTGTCTCACCTTTAGTTCTCAAAAGCTGATGTCCTTAGTACCTGTCAATGTACAGGATGCCTCAGAGCTAGCTGGTGATTGATAGGTCCTTTACTGAATCCATTTTGTCTTTCTACATCCCCTTCCCTTTCCGTGTTTCATTTCCTTTTCCCCCGACTACACAGTGGTTTCCAAACTGCATATCTTTGGCACTGCTTTGGCTTTAAAAATACTTCAAATATATATGTTATGGGTATACTGGAAAGGAAAAGATGTTGGTTGATGGCTTTTGTGTGCTCTTATTTTCTGCTAGAGTTTGAATTTCCTTGAATTCCCGTGGGAAAGAGAACAACTTTCACAAGGAACAGTTTTGCCAGACTGACCAGGAGTTAGATCCTGGGAACTTGCACAACTCTTCATCTTTACTGTGAAGGCAGTAGTAAGAGTAGCTCCTATAATCTCCTTCATCTTACAATTCAGAGCTTTTGATTCAGGCTGCAAAAAATGTTTAGTTCAATATCAAAAGAGATCAGAAAATACAGCTATTCATCTCTTACTGGGCTTCTAAAACTGCTAGAGAACGAAAAGCCTTCCTTCTTGCAGCTGCCTATGCAGTGGTGTCATCTCTCACTGAGATTTGCACTATTCTGGAGAGCTCTGCCCAGCGTTATGTCAGAGCTATTTTTCCATAGGTGTCTTCTGTTTCAGTTTTGCTAGCTAGACTTGACTTCGTTCTCCCATTTTCCTTTTGGCTTTGGATTTGGTTCATATATTTATTCTTCCATAAAGTGTAGCCAGAATATCAGAGGCAATTCTTTCTACATCAATCCCTGTGATAGTCTCCCCTCAATGACTGTAGCAGCCTGTTTGGCTGGCAAAACTCATCTGACAATTATTTGTAATTGTTTAATTTATGTTATTGCAACTCTCTAAACAGTTTCCACACACCCAAACTTTAGTTGTATTTTCTACATTTTCTATTGAACTCTGCACTGTTCAAACTTGAAGCACCCTGGTGCTGATGAGACACCCCTGGGAATGGAGAGGTTTAAATGGAGGTTTTTCACCTCCATAACTCTAAGCGATAGCATGAAAGAAATGGAAAGTTGATTTATACAGCTCCAGAACTATATATCTTTGTATAGAAATCTACGTGTGGCTTTGATAGCAGAGAATTCTTACAGGAGTGTGAACTAACCTTTCCAGTATTTTGGGCAAAACTACTGACGGCAGAAAAAAAGAAGTGTCTCCTGACCATTGTATTCTCCCGTGGTGGAAACCAATGTTGGCCATTAGTTGTTGGCTCAGGTGCTGTCTTGATCCTTTTGGCCTTGAAGACTAAGAATAGAAATACCAAGAACTTGACTCAGTTAAAAGCAGTCACTTGCTGCACTGAATAACACAATACAGACAGTTTTGTCTTCCTATCTATATACTAACTCTCACTTAATAGTTCAGGAGGATAATCCAGAAAATAGTATGATCCATGCTTTAGTAATTTCAGCAAACATTTATTTATGTTCATAAAATTAAGCGCAGACTGAAGTTCACTCAGTAAATATAATTTCCTCACACATGCACACATGTTTTCTACAGTTTGTTGTATTTAATAGTATGTGTATTTAAAATAACACTACAGAGAAATGATAGTCCAAGCTTTTTTTCTTTTTGGGCATGATCCAGCTTAAGCCATCTCCCTGTGGTGGGCTGTTCCTACAATCCATTCCCAAAGGACTTTCCTCTCTTGAGAGCTGTTGTAATCTCCATAAATATTAAACTAGCCCAATCACTAATAATCACTCAGAATTTTCCAGGTGGAACAACACCTGTTCATTTGGGTGTGACAGTAAATAATATTTTGCTAGCTTTAAAATTAGTCTCCTAAAACATACAAAGAACTGAGTAAAATCCTAGGTGCATGGCTATTAAATGCACTTGTCTTAGTCTGCGTCAACAGAGTTGATAAATGCCGATGCTACGCATGTATGATTAAACAGGGAATACATAGGTGGCTGATTGAAGCAAGAAAAGCACCTGCCACACAGGAGCATCTCGAATCCAGCTTCCTGCTGTAGTACTGAATGGCAGTGTTAGCAGCCAGAGAGCTTAGACAAGCTCACAACCGACCCTGAGTACTCCTAACCCGCGCAACATGGAATGTAATACATCTGCTTAAATGCTCTGGGTTGGAATGTGCCTTACTTGAATTTGTGGTGGGCTAACAGCACACACCCAGTCAGTTACTGTCTGACTGATGTACAGAGACATGCTGGATGGTGCTAACTTGTTGTCTCAGTTTGAACGTCAAGCAATGTAGCAAAAATGGCCTATGTTTAGAGGACTAGGACCAAAACCAGGGCTCCTTAAGGCATTTCTCACAGGCACTTCTGCTGTAAGAGCTCTCTAAGATGGAGGTTCCCTAGCACTATGATGAACAGAGGTTAGTTGATAAAAAATAAGAAAACATCTTTACAGAGAGGTGACAAACCATTAGATAAAAAGCACTGCTTTGGAACCTAGAGAATGAATTAAGTACAACTCATAGCCCTTGTTGCTCTCATGGCCCTGTTTTCACTCTTAAGATTCAGTCTGAGATTTGTGGAACATAACTGATTTGTCAAAATCTCGTTAACATCTCCTTAAATACATATTACATATGTTATACACAAATGCTTATAGTAAGATCATATTTTATTCTCACTTTGTCTGATTTTATTGTTACTCTCCCTTCAAATGAGAAAACATGGGGAACATGACAAAACATTACCCGCGTAATCCTGCCATGATTCTTTGATCTCATTCGATTAAGCAATCCAGAATGCCAAAGAGAAAGCAGGAGAAAACTGTTTTGTAGAATTTTTTTATCCCGTTGGTCACTCTCAGGCATCCCTATCGAAGTCTTCAGCCTGCTGATCAGGGTTGGAGATCTGTTGCTTTACATGCCTCTTGGCTTTTACCCTCCTCTGGGAAAGATTAATTTGTTTTGTTAGTGTTCTGTTGTGGTTTTTGGTTGTGGGGGGTTTCTTGTGTTTTTTTTTTTTTTTAATCAAGCTACTTTAATTTAAAGTGCCTAATTCAGATTTAGTAATGTAAGAATCAGCAGTCAGATTTAAATATCTTGGCCATAATGTTCATCCTGCACTGAAATATTGAATCTGTTCTCACTAACAAGGCAGTTTTTCACACATTAAAGGAATATGTCGAATGTTGGATCTGTTATATTCTTGAAGTGTTGGATCTCTCCCCTACTCAGAGCAGCAGTCCTCATCTTATATTGCAATTCAACAGTAAAATATTGGAACACTATTGAATCGCATCGATTCTTCCAATGCTTCAATCCTATAAATCAAGAAACAAAGCTCAATTGGCCCCCTGAGCCTGAGACAATAATTCATGAATGCTGTTAAAAGAGAATGTATCTTAAAGTGCTAACATAGTTTTTAACTTTGTATGTCCTCTACAAATAATTTGGGAGAAGAAACCCCAACACCACCCAAAATAACTGTGTGTAACACTCACTGCCTATTCCTTCCCTGTATCTTTTCAGGTTTAGTGTATGGCACCATCTATGTCACTGCTCAGAGCTTGTTTAAAACCAATATGCCTGTCAGGTTTCCGTAAACTCTGTTTGTACAGTCTCCTGGACCTCTACAGGGAGCATTTAATTCACTGATAAATACCGCAGCTCTTTTCCAGTTAAAGGACAGAATTCTGTGTTTCAAAGAAACTGAAGTAATAACGTACATGTTATCTAAAATGTGAAATAGTTGGTACTTTAAGATGTTAGTTAGAAAAAAAAACTATGTAAAATAGAATTTCTAGTGAATTAGTAGACAATGCTGTACCAGAATTGTCTTTAAACAGCAACATTACCGGGTGATTAGACTTCGGTTTTCTGAGTTAACAGTACCGAGTTGCACATGTATATTGATGCAGTTTTCAAAGTCAATAAATAGTGCATCAGCTCCTGTATGGAAAGAGGATGTTGCAGAAATAATTATGACATGATGCGATAACCCCTTCTTAAAAAAAAAAAAATTAAAAAAATAAAAGAAAGGAAAAAAGCAAAGCAAAACAATACTGTCGTGTTCTGGCCATCAGGAAACCACGACAATGCTCCCACCTTTTTCCTGTGACTTACCCAGAGTTCCTTCCAGGCGACACAAATAACTGATAATGCTGTGGACTGGATCCTGTGCCAAATGAAAATAGAGTAATTTTTTGATCAAATTTATATCTGATTAAAATTGAATCTTACAACACCCTTTCTGCTCAACTTTGCAACTCTTCTAGGTAAAATACTTCTTTGTAACTTTAAACACTGCATCATTTCCTACTGCAAGTGTTCCTTCAGCAGGGCAAGCACAAAAAATTACTTTCATGTCTCATAAGCTGGACTGAACAAGAAAGTTGTTAATCTCTATTCCTACTGAAAAAATAAATTTTTGGAGTTAGGTTTTATGGTTCTCTAGGACATGAGCATTCCTGAAACAGCTAGATTTGCAAATAATGCTTTTCAAAGTGCATGTGACTTAGGGAAACCACCTCATCTCTCCGTATTTGAAATGCAGATGCAGTCCTCTGCATGTGAATCTCCCCATCAGGGCAGGGCTCTGCAAGCAGGTCTTTGGGGAGTGCAGCTGGGTTAGGAGCTGTCTGTGGCATTAGGGTGCAAAGAAACTCTTTGCCTCCTGCTTGCTGGGTGAGAATGGGCCTCTGTGGTGTGCGTGAGTGATGCTCTCTGTAGCTCCCACGAGAACACACCCGCTGTTTTCTCATATTCTCCTTAGAGGTTGAGAACTCCTTATACTCCCTTGTTTTTAGCTCTGCTCACTCAGTTAATTTCCTCAGGCATTTTGCAGGGTTATTTATGCTTCAGCCCGTACTTAGCAGCCAAGTTATTTTTTTCTGACTGGCTACTAATGAAGAATAAGTCAATTGATCCTAATCAGTTAAATTATAAATACAGGGAAAACAGAATAAAAATGTCACCACATGGAGATGGCTTCACTTCTTTCCATTCCCTAAATCCTGGTTTATGTAAACTGAGATAAATATTTATTAAAAATGCTGTCCACAGTAACCCTCTTTTTAAAAACTATTTGGATTAGCTCGTGAGATGTAACTATTGATAACACAGTTTGGTACCTTTGTAAATAGATTTATGCTGTACAGCTATATCTTCCACTAGGTTTTAAAACAAATGTGTTTTGTCTGAGCTGTGTGAGAAAGGAACTTGAGAATGTCCAAAAAAAGGTGGTTAATTTTCACAGCATATACTGTAATAAAAAAAATATAAAAGCCTTACTTACAGGCCAACACTTGGCCCCAGACTGAGTGGAATTAAACGGGACAGACAGGAGGGACTTTCCTGGACTGTGTGGAGATCTTCTGTGCACCCCAAAGCACATGGAGGATGCGAACGGGTGTCATCATAGGTGTGCCAGTCTCCTTCTCCACTGCGTGGGGCTGTGGGGCATGAGGCAGCTGATTGGCTCAGTCAAAGCCTTTTTCAGAGGGGCTGATCGTGCTTCTGTGGAATTTAATGCTAGGACTTCCCCGCATTTCAAAGGAACAGTGTTAAACCCTCTGTTACATGCCCTGGAGGTTGTCCTCTGGTGCGACCACTTTGTGCCATCCCGACCTCACAATTACTACTGCTGAAATAAGCATGCAAGCCAGAGGAGTTTTTTCCCTAAAAATTACAGTGAGGGATCTCAGCATTTTGTGATGGTTTTAATAAGTAATTGTCAAAAAACACAACAAAAATAGACAGAGCATTAAAGCAAATTTGAAGCCATTGAAGTAAAGAGCTGCAAATAGAAGCAACGCCTGTATTCTACCTTCAGCTATCAGTATAAAACTCATCAAAGTAAACCAGTTTTATTTAGACATCTGGAAAATGTACTTTGACAAACATCCACTTGATGACTGTCAGTGTCTTATAAAGAGACTTTGATATCAAAGATCCTCAGAAACTGTCAGAATATTTTTTTTTTTTTTATGACAGAAGGATGTTTCCTAGCCATGATTTGTATTATCTGATTGATATGTTTTTGGTATCTTAATACAAAGGATTATTTTTACAAATGTTTTTGTATCTACTTGAGCAAAATGACATGACATTAAAAAGATATTTTCAGAAGTTAAGCAAAGTAAAAAAGCAGAATCTGTACTCTTGTTCCTATCACTGCGCTTAATTGTTCTGTCCCCAAGGTTAGTGGATAGCCACTTGAAGACTTTGTATTATTGATAGACTGGCAGATCTCGCGTAACTTATCAAAAACCCATTTCAAGAAGGTGAAGAGAATATGCTAAGCATGTACTTTGAATGATATTGTTTCCTTGCATTTATAGTACTGAAATATATAGGAACAGGGCAAAATACAGTTGATTCTGTTACACATATTAGGCTTTATATAAATGTCTTCTCATCAGCCATATCCAGCATACCTCACCTTAGATACAAAGAAGATAATTCATCACTGAACTGTTCAAGGCTGTAGGTATGACCGCAGAAGTCCAAAATAGTTTTTTCTTTCTTTCTTTCTTTTTTTTTTTAAACCAGAAAGGAGTTTTTGCCTTGCAGTGTTACTGAAGATGCTGAATACATTAAAATAGGAAGATGAGAGGAATGCCTTGTGGGGACTTGTAAACATGCAGCATGATTGCTTTTTATTGGAGAAGGCATTTCTGTTCTATGCAGCACTGCAGTGCCATAGATATGTCGAAAAATGCTATGAAAGCCTTAACTGTTTAATACTCGTAATCCATCTGTGAGCACTAAGTGATTAGTTGCAGTTTATCCCAGTGTGGAAGCTGGTCTTGGTACTTGCATAAACCTGCCCTGCAAGGCCCTGCCAGAGACAGCAATGCCTATGCAGTGTGGCTAGGAAAACTCCTCCAGGAGATTAAGAGGAGGACTGGCAAGGTGGTCCCGAGTAAACAGAGAACTCTGCAAGAGATGAGCACTTTAAACAGGTTGGAAGAATAGCAGTGTAGTGGCTCAATGGTTACAGCGATGCTTACACTGCTTAATTTTAAGCACCAAATTTAGGAGTACAGTTCCTTGTTCTAACAATAGGAAATGGAGGCTTCTCATGTAGGTGAATCAAAACAAGAGACAAAGTAAATTTTAGGTTTATATATACATCTCTAGACTCTCCTTTTCAGCCTCAATTGGATAGTCTGGTATTTGCTTAAATGTAGGTTTCTGCACACGCCTTTTTCTGGTACCAAAGAGATGCCATGGTTTATCACAGTGTCCCTACCTTGGGAGAGTACATTGTTTGAAGAAAGGCATTTCACAGGCAGATAAAAGAAATCCAAGAGTCCTGAAACAGTTTGTTTTAGGAAAGCAGGCTGCCTTGGGGTGGTTATCCTGTATGGAGTCAGGAAGGTGTAGGAGGGGACAGGAGATGCTGTGCTTGCAGTGGCTGTAGATCTAGAAACAGATAACAAAGGGGCGGGGTGGGGG
>NW_010407532.1:38318-44118 GCF_000710305.1 Buceros rhinoceros silvestris | reverse complement strand
GGCGCTGGCCTGTGCTGCCCGGGGGAGGAAGGGCAGGTGACACCGCCGGGGGAGGGGGAGGGGGAACGTTCTGCGACACGCGTTACTTAGGGGTGCTCATTAATTTACCCCAGCAAGGAACGAGCTAAAACTGAGGTGTGGCAACGCCGTGCGGTGCCGTACGAGTCAAAAACTAGCGCTGACCGGGCCCGCCCCTGCCTGGAGAGCGCGCAGCTCTCTGTTCACGGGCCTTCCACAACAGTGCCCGTTACTGGGACACTGGCACGTACCAGTGCTGTGGTTAGGTGGGGGAATCTAACTGCAGCGATTCAGGGATTTGCGGGTAGGTCTCAAGACTCAGAGCATTTGAGCTTGACTCAAAACATTTGGCTTTTGTTTTGGTTTTGTTTTCTTTTCCGTAGGGTCAAAGTCAGAGTGGTGGACATGGTCCTGGTGGTGGCAAGAAAGATGACAAGGTAACTGAAAAAGCAAATGCTTTTACTGAACTACAGGCGTGCTGCTGCAGAGGCTGGCTGTGATTTACTGATCTTTTATTCGTTGTTGTACTCGGAACGGCGTGAAATTGCACTCTTGCCAGCTTTAATGAAATGTCTCATCTGTTCTGGGTACACACAGGAGAAAACAGGTTGCTGCTTAAAAATAGAAAAGGGGCTTATCTGTAAAGGAAAACTGAAATTATTTGACAGCAGTAGTTTTTAAAAAGAATAAAACTGAATCTGTCTGGGTTAGGAAAGAGTAGTTCCCTTAAACTGTCACCTAAGTAGCTGGGTTTGGTTTGAGAATGACATCGTGCTGTCATCTGCATGAGGCCTGTACCTCATGCTGTGGGCCGTTAAAGGCCGTCCCAGTTTCCTCTGCAGATGTTAATACGATGTATGTGGCCGGCGAGGTCTGAGCTGGCAAACTGAGCACACGTTACCTGTTCTTTAAAACGGAACAGAAATGCTCAGACTCAATATTTTCCTCATCCCCTCATGTATGAGGTTTGTTTGTGATCTACTTCAGGCTTTAGCTTTTACTGAAGATTGGTAGAAATCAAAATTAAAAAGAGGGATATAAAAATAAGCAGAAGAAATTTTTTTACTTTCTTAAAAAAATGTAATATTATTTAGGGCTTCTCGCTACATATCATGAAGGAGACAGTTCTGTTATGTCACCATTCAGCTTCAGCTGAGCTCTCTGTCAGTCTGTGCGCAGATGTTCTGTGTGTAATTTCTCATTGTCAATACCCTGATGGCTTCTTTCATGGAATTCTTTTTATGAATAAGGATAAGAAGAAGAAATACGAACCTCCAGTTCCTACCAGAGTGGGGAAAAAGAAAAAGAAGACAAAGGGACCAGATGCTGCCAGTAAACTCCCCCTGGGTAAGCACCCTGCCTGCCGAGCAGCCCTGTGGACTGTCCGCTCAGCGAGGAGTGCGGAGCCATCCCTCCCTCCCACCCAGATCTGGTTCTGTGTCGATCACAGATGATCGAACGGAAGGGCAGGTGTAACTGTATTTCTAACCAATGTAAAAGCACAAAATGAAATTGCTGTTCTGCAAGATGCAGCCCTGGATAAGGGAGAGACAAACTGGGATGAGAAGAAATGCGGGGGAAATGTCTTTGAAAATGTTGTTTACCGAGAGTTACGGTGGGACGAGTAAAACAGTGACTGCTGCTCGTGAGGAAGTTACTGTCAGGAAACAAACCAGAATTTCTGGTGGTGGATTAGTGGACAGTTGGTACCACGTCAAACTCGATTTGAGATGCTGTGGTTCTGCTTTGATTACAGTGACTCCTCACACACAGTGCAGGCTCAAATTGCTGAAATTGGAGAGGATTAAAGATTACCTCTTAATGGAGGAAGAATTCATCAGAAATCAAGAACAGATGAAACCTTTGGAAGAAAAACAAGAGGTGAGGTTCGAGGGAACCGTTACTTTCTCACGTTACAGCAGGTGCGCTAACGTGAGCTACCTCGTACAAAAGCAGTGGAAATGAGGTGCCACGAGTGGGTGAGTCGGTGCAAACATACCGCGTGTGTTACAGTTCTGCATTAAATCTCAATTCCTGTCCGGAAAACGGGTTTTTCTCCTAGTGGTTTAATGGTTCTAGTCCAAGTGTGGGTTACTACAGATGAGGCCACCGTGGTTTTTTGTTTCTTAGCGGTCTGTCAAAGTGCAGCTCCCAGATATCCATCAGTAGAGAAAGAAAGAATATCTGGGCTATGCACATCCATTTAGGAGTGCCCACAGGATACGACTAAATAACAGTGGGTGTTTTTCCTGGTCTATGTTTGTGTCTCTTTTGGGGTGGTGAAACAGTAGCCAAGACTGGTTCTGTTATAGTCACTGTGAACTGCCGAGCCAGGGTTGTACAAAAATGTTTTTCCTATGTTCTTGAGATGTTTCTTGGATTCTTCTTGACAACAGGAAGAAAGATCAAAGGTGGATGATCTGAGGGGAACACCGATGTCTGTGGGTACCTTGGAGGAGATCATTGATGACAACCATGCTATCGTGTCCACGTCGGTAGGATCAGAACACTACGTCAGTATTCTGTCCTTTGTGGACAAGGATCTGCTAGAGCCAGGCTGCTCTGTTTTGCTAAATCATAAGGCGAGTTGTTTTTATAAAATGAAGCGCGAGTTCTTGTACTGTTTTTTAACTTTTTTTTCTGAGAATCGCGAGATTGTAGGGTCTGAGAGCTAATGCTGTTTATTTCCTGCGTCTAAACAAATAAGCATTGAGTTTAGTCTTGAGCTCGTATTAATAATGCCACTTGCTTTCTTTGACAACTCTTGCTGCTTGAATTAGGTTCACGCTGTGATAGGAGTCCTGATGGATGACACAGACCCTTTAGTTACTGTGATGAAAGTGGAGAAAGCTCCTCAAGAGACATATGCTGACATTGGTGGCCTTGACAACCAGATTCAAGAAATCAAGGTATTCAGTTGTACTGCTAGACGCTGTTAAGTGAACTACCAGTGTAGCTGTTGTTCTGGGAGCTCAGCAGTGTAACAGCTGCACCAGCTGCATTCGCATCGTGTTCTCTTGTATCTTGCTGTAGTGCATTTCTTCATTTGATTTTGCTAGGCAGACTCGTGGACCTAAATCTCTGACATGGGCAGCATACCCAGTCACAAGCTGCACGCACAGAAACCTTTCACAGCTGCTGTGGAACCTGTAGAGCCCTGAGCTCATAAAATCTCTGCAATAAGTTGCTGTTTTGCAACATGTAAAGTTACTGATTACTGCAGGATGAGAGTTAAATGGTAAAAGGGCCGAGGTTGTTTTGAGTGTCTGATGCTGTGCAGCCCAAGGGTTTAGTGGGTAGGGGTGTTTTGGCTTGTTTTGTGTTTGCATTTGTGTGATTTTTGGTTGGTTTGGGGTTTTTTCCCTACCAGCAGAGCCTGACCTGACCTCTGGTAAAACTCAACCCTTTTGCTCTGGGTAGGTGTCCAAAATCACAAGTGCTCTTAAAATACTGATCTGTAATATCTGGAAACTCACGGCGGAAGGCGTCCTTTCATAAAGGGTCCACCCATCCCACAGTCTTCCATGAGCGTTTGGGAGTCAGGGACTCCAGGGTTTAAATTCACCATGATGCTCACTGCTGCTCTTCCACGTGTCAAGTGGAAACAGTAGGAAAACCTGTTCAGATAGTTACCTGCCGTAGCACTGGAAGCAACAGAATTTGGTTTTCCAGCTCTGTCTTGAAATCAGTCAAGTTCTTTTTGCCTTCATTACTTTTATTAGTGCTGTTCTCGAGATCCTCACAGAGCTTTCTGTGGAGCGTGCTGAAATTTGTGTTTCTCATGTGCAGGAGTCTGTGGAGCTTCCTCTCACCCATCCTGAATATTACGAAGAGATGGGCATAAAGCCACCCAAAGGGGTCATTCTGTATGGCCCCCCTGGCACAGGTATCTTACAGCTCAGTAACAACTGTAACACCAGTCAAATAAATTGTGCTTGTTAGTGCTAAAGTATTGCCACGTCTGCCACAAATGTCATACAACTGCTCTGTTAAAGCACGTTTTTACACCACCCCTTCTCCCCCTGCAAACTCATTACAGTCTTTCTTTCCAATGAAAAATAGGTAAAACTTTACTAGCCAAAGCAGTGGCAAACCAGACTTCAGCAACCTTCCTGAGAGTGGTTGGTTCGGAACTCATTCAGAAATACCTGGGGGACGGTCCAAAGCTGGTGCGTGAGCTGTTCCGTGTGGCCGAAGAGCATGCTCCGTCGATTGTCTTCATCGATGAAATCGATGCCATAGGTACCAAGAGGTACAGTATCGCAGCTCCCACTTCACACACAAGGATTGCTGGGGACAGTAAAAGGTTTACTAGAAATGCTGCTTCTGCAACCGTATTGATGCCCGTTTCTGAGCTCTGCTAGGCTTTTTTAATACTCTTTTTGATGTGTAAGTGTTTTTAACAAGTTAGACTTTCAGCAACTTCTTAGAAACTAAAATATATCACAACCTTTTCATATAAAATAGATGTGACCAGAGACTGAACCACTGTT
Source organism: Buceros rhinoceros silvestris (assembly GCF_000710305.1). Classification (NCBI taxonomy): domain Eukaryota; kingdom Metazoa; phylum Chordata; class Aves; order Bucerotiformes; family Bucerotidae; genus Buceros; species Buceros rhinoceros. Next base: position 39,607 of record NW_010407532.1, on the reverse strand, counting down.
CTCTGGCTGCCTGCTAGCGTCTCTGTGATAAAGAGTATCTCAAACAGGAGGAGACCCTGTGTAAGTTGGTACGGTGTCCTGAGTGCAAACCCAGATATGCAGCAGTGGGCTGCATATGGGTGATGGGTGATTCTGCAGCGAAGCAGTGTCCTTAATGCAGAATGTAAACCGTTTGCCACTGGCCTCTCCATAGAGGTGGCTGGATACTTACGTTCTTAGAATATTATATGGTATGGTAGAGAGCGTGATGTCATGGAGAAGCATTGCTTGTGCCACACTAAGCTGTTGTTCAGCTTGTAGCTGGTGTGTTTTACTTTGAAAATTCTGTAGGCTGGTTGGAACTGTTCAATACAAATGGTCAGATTTTTTTTTGGTAAATGAAAAGGTGTTCACACCACACTTTTACTACACAGCTACTAGCCTGAAGCTCCAGTATAAGGCAGGTTCTGCCCCATATATTTCCACGTATGTAGAAAGGATTGGACTGATGGTGGAAGTGTGTAACACACAGAATTCCTCATAAACGTTATGTTGTTTCAAACTGTTCCTGAACACAGGTGAGATATTTTGGATGTAGATTATCTAGTCCTATATTGGCAAAATAAGATAGCTAAGCTACGGTGCAGAGAAATACAGCCACTGGTACCTGTGCTTCAGGAGGAGCAGAGTTAAGCCAGGACCCACAGCAGTGAGGATTAAGGGTACGTAGTTACGACTGTGCACAAGGAAAAACCGAAATGGAAAAGAAGTGAGAATGTGGATGCACGTCCTCTTAAGATTTAGGGTTTTTTCCTTTTTTATGTTAATTTGTTAAGGAAAAAAAGAGATTTCCAAGTACATACAAGTATGGAAAAAGGACATTTCCTTCACGTGATTGCCGTTACTTTCCCCAGCTACAAGAATGATTCAGTGTCTCTCTATTTACCTAGATGTCACAGTATGATTCTGAAAAAAGGCTTTTTGTTTCCTATGGCGGAGCATTAAATTAAGAAAAAAGTCTGTTATAGGTGTCTAGAAAAAAAAAACCACCGACCAAAAAACTACCACATGCTGGGGTTTTTTTAATACATTTGTGGCGAAAAAAGTCTGTTATAGGTGTCTAGAAAAAAAAAAACCACCGACCAAAAAACTACCACATGCTGGGGTTTTTTTAATACATTTGTGGCAGTTACATGAAGAATGTTCTTAAATTTGCGTAGTACTTTTTCTGACTATAATGTTTCCTTAAAGGTATGACTCAAATTCAGGTGGTGAGAGAGAGATCCAGCGTACAATGCTGGAGCTGCTGA
>NW_010407532.1:19834-38208 GCF_000710305.1 Buceros rhinoceros silvestris | reverse complement strand
CAGCTGGATGGGTTTGACTCTCGAGGGGATGTTAAAGTGATCATGGCTACAAACAGAATAGAAACTCTGGACCCAGCTTTAATTAGGCCAGGTAAGACATTTCTCACTGTGCATGCTTAAGTCACAATTGTCTTGTGAAAGGACTTTGTCATAATGTGCCAAACGTGGGCTGGTAAAAAGAATGCAGGTTACTGGTGTGTCTTTATCCACGGTCTCATCTGTGCTGATGTTTCTGTTAAAATGGGAACCCATTCACAGGTTTCTGAATGGGAGAAAAACCTGTGGGAGAGAAGTGTGTTAATTCCCCTTCTGCACACACAAACCATTCGAATATTCTTCCCAAGTATTCAGATGGCACAGCAACTGTTAAGTAACTGTTAAGGCAAGCTGTCGTGCAGCAGCAGTGTTTCGGTAACATCTTCAGCAGCTGGGGAGGGTCAGGCAGTGCCTCATGTGCTTCACAGATGAGAACTTAAGCCGTAACGATGAGCACCTGGATTCTGAAGCAAGGAAACCAGCTGCTTCCTTAGTGACCTGGCATGCTCTTGTCAGGTGAGGGGTGAGGGCATTACGTGTTGAGCCCAGAGCTTGGACGGGCACAAGCAGTATTTCTAAGTGGCCACTAAAAACATACCGAAACATAATACACCTGTGGGTTCTGTTAATGAGACGGTAGAGAGCAACACAAAGGACATCAAAGGAATAAGCGAAGCTTCCTGTTCGTATCCTCAGGTAAATCCTAAGCACTGGAGAGGTTTTAAAGATAATCCTGAAGTAACAGAGGTAAGATAGGGAGCAAAGATAATTTAAGATGAAATTGTCAGAGAACTAGTCTGAGCAGTCACTAGTCTCCACAGACCCAAGGAGTTTAGGAAAAGGGAAAAGTATGAATTTGTGAAGGTGTGTGGGTATTTTTCCAAAAAAAGTCTGCTTTTGTCACCACCTTAACTCCTCCAAATCAAAACCAGCGTTGTTAGAGTACAGAGGAGAAAATGCTATGCCAGTGTTAAAAGACAAGCTAAGATGATCTAAAATTTGTTGAAACTTCCTACAGCTATCAGGTGTTTAAATATAACTATCGCTGGAGCATCTCAGTCGGCTGTACCATTGTGTACGATAGCCTGGAGTGTTGTATGTGCTGCCATCAGGCCTTTTTAGGAAAAAACCCTGTAAAACTAAAGAAAAGTGGGAGTGATCTGGAGATGGATCTTTAAAATTTTTAAAAAATGTATTTTAAATAACATTTCAAGTTAAAAAAATAATTTAAAAAAGCATCTTTCAAAAGATTGCTCAGTGAAGTTGGAACAGTTGAGTACCAGAACCTGCAAAGTCCCTGCTGACATCAGGGAAACATCTGGCAGGGACTTGGAACAGAACTATTTATGCCAAACCTTTCTCCTTCAGTTAGGTTGCTGGTTTGGGGTTTGTTGGTTTGGTTTTTTTTTTTTTTCCTGGGAGGAAGAGTTCTTCAAAGTGCCATAGTGATTTTTGTGTATGTGGCAGAAAATTAAGTTTCAGAACTACATGTAATCTCAGCACAATAAAAATTATTACAAGAATGTAAAAGTACTTCACTAATGCTTTTCTGTGTTTTTTTCTATGTATGTGACTCAGGGAAGTTTTTCCATGTGTCCGAGGTGAGGTGTCCCTTTCCTGCAGTGACAGACTTTTTCAGCAGCGTGGGGGTGTCTCTCAGCTCCAGTAGCTTCCTGTTTGTGGCAGCTAGTCTGATCTCACTTTCTGCTCTAAGATGTAATTGATTGTGATGTGAAGAAACAGTTCCTGTCGGTCTAACCGTGAAACGTCTGTCCTGCTGTCTCCAGCAGCTGCATGCAAAAAAACCAAAACAACTAAGAGAGAACTTTTCTTTGCACAGGACGTATTGATAGGAAAATAGAGTTCCCTCTACCTGATGAAAAGACCAAGAAACGCATCTTTCAGATCCACACAAGCAGGATGACGTTGGCAGATGATGTGACCTTGGATGAGCTGATTATGGCAAAAGATGATCTCAGTGGTGCAGATATCAAGGTCAGTGGACACAGCCATTGTTGAGAACACAAACCAAATCTCAGCTTTACCGCATTCAAAACTTTGTTGCTTTCGAGTTACCTTTGGTTACATCACTGAGGGACAGCTGGATGGCTTTAAAATGCTTTCTGTGAGTGCCACGTACTCAGCTTTACATACAGGAAATTTATCAAAGCTGTAGCTATGAGGTAGCTTGTGTTTGGAAAAACATGTACCTGTGTTACCTCAACACAGAATTTTAGAAGTAGCAAAGTGGAAATTATAGGGGAATGTGGCATTTTGCACAAATGCAAAATACCTCAAACATTGCTTGATAGTGTAAGGGTAAGAGGTGTTTTTAGAGACTGTATTGCAAGAAGATAAAAATGCAACTGTAGATGAGGAAGCTTCAGACACACAGTCTGCTGCTCTGAACCGCAGAGAGCCCTTGCTGGAGTTACTGCACTAGTGAGCTGTACAGATGTGACGTTACTGTCCTCTTCACCTCATCGCAGGAGGGAAGCACTCTTGTTAGGAGGCTGCCTTTCTGTCATGGAGGTGGTACTGATCTAGCTTTATCCAGATTGATACTGTTTGTTTTATGTGCTTCAGTGCTACCAGACTTAGGAAAGTAAACATTAACACTTCTGCTGCAGAGCCAGTCAGAGCAGTAGGAAGATGCTGCTCTCTTCTGAGGCGTGGCTTGAAGAGGTTGCACAGAGGATGCAACTTACTCTTGCTTTCTCTGTTGCAGGCAATTTGTACAGAAGCTGGACTGATGGCTTTGAGGGAACGGCGAATGAAAGTAACAAACGAAGACTTCAAAAAGTCTAAAGAGAATGTTCTCTATAAGAAGCAGGAGGGAACCCCTGAGGGACTGTATCTTTAAGTCATGTCTCTTTGGGGACTATTAGGATTTCTTCCTGTGTTGATGACAGTCCTGTGTAAAAACCCAGCCTAACTGATTTTCATTCTTGAAGGGGTTTTATCCTGGTCAATTGGAGTAATGCTTCATTTCCCAATAAAACATTAAATTGAATTGACTGTTTTGGTGGCAGAGATCTGCTATTTACATGGAACTGCCTCTTGCTTTGGTCAGACTTACCTTCAAGAAAAAAAATGTGAGTGATGTGACAGGTCTTGTCTAGTGATCCAGACCCTACTGCTAGCACACCACACTGTGCAGGGAGCAGTGCAGAAGCAGGTTCCCCATGTCAGTCTTTTACAGCTGTGTCATTGCTGCTGTTATTGAAGTAATTACTTTTCTATACCTCTTTTTAGGGCCTAAGTAACTAGGACAAAAACTAACAAAAGTGCCTCAATTAACATTCGGCTCCACTTCAAAAGTGCCGACCTCTGTCTAGCACTTGGGCTTACAGGAAAGTGAGGTAGACACTCATTAGTATTCCCAGTGTAAAATGCTGAACACATTCTTATAGGGTATTTCTAATGTTGAAGGGTTAATAGATCTGTTTTCCACAGGAGGGTTACAGTTGGCTCTGACAGAAAGGCTTTCTATACTCAGAGTGTTTCAAAGGAACCCACACAGCAGGAGGTGCTACAGCCCTGCACTGCTGGGGGCAGGAGGGAGGTACAGGCACTGGCTGCCCAGGTGCTGGAGGTGCACCCTTTGTCACGCTGCAGAGAGAAATTCACATGCCAAGTCACATGCTTGGTGTTCCGCAGCATAATCTTAGGACGAATTCTTCCCCTCTGAACAAATCGATTGCCTCCAGCTCCATCACCGCAGGCGCTGGATTTCTCTTCTGCCAAGTTGTACTGATGCCCAGGCTATGCTGCTCATTAAGCATTCCGTGTAGTGTACTTCTGTGAAGCGCCTGTTAAATTCCAAGTAATTCATTTCCAAATATTGTACATGTGATTGTTAAGGTTTATATAAAGTTCCATATACAGAGCACAGTTAAGCAATGTGCAGCCTTTGTTCTGGAAACTTTCTGCGGGAGCAGATGCTGGCCCGTAACAGACAGGGGAGAGCTGCACATAGAGCAATCCCACTGGTAACTGCCAGTGCTGTAATAACAATGGTAGCAGCAAGGCCAAGAGCTTTTGTTTTTCTGTGTAAAAATTATGTGGTTCATTGTTAAAAACAAACCCCTCAGATCAATGGAGTCTTTTATTTACTGTGGATGACAGGAACCCTGAAATAGAGTTGTTTTTCATCTGGAGATAGAAAAACAAGCAGCAAAATTCTATAACCAATTCTTACAAACCTTATGAGATCTGTCTCCTTGGAAAGGTCACCAAAAAGCCAGGGATTTTTTAGCACGCTCTAATCATGGCAGTTGATCTCATCATCGCTTGAGGGGCTGAAGAGCTTTATGACATGTCTGGTGAACGAGGCTTTTATTAGGGACGTGGCTGCTCAAGCTGCCTAGAAGTAGCAACCACAAATTGTTCAGCTGCCTGAAGGAAAGCTGCAGCGTAGCACGCCAAACCCAGAAATGCATTCTGCGACGCTGTCTGCCACAACAGTAACTGAAAAGAAACACACTTCAAAATCAAATTCTTACCTTTTGCAGCAGAATTTAGCTTCTGCCACTTTCTCCCCCCTTCCTCAACTTGAGTCACAAAGATCAAGACAAAAGGAAAACAAAGGGAACAGTGAGTATATTCCCCTTAGGAACAGAAAGGCTGCTGGGGTCTGAATTAAAAGACAGACAGGACTTACTCCAGGAGCTCCAGTGAGAGAGCAGCCTCTGACCACGCCAGGTGAAGGCAGCAGTGCAAGCGCTGCATTGGGAGGAGCAGCGCAAAGGAAGGGGCCCAGGGGAGGGGAGGGGGTGCGTGAAGGAGAAAGGTCACTGAAACAAGAGCCGTCACTGCCATCACTGAAGGATTGCAAGATGCAATTGGACAGGGTGCTGGATAATCTCACCTGGGTTCCCTGTCCCACTAAAGGTTGGGCCAGATGATCTTCTGAGGTCCCTCCCAACCTGGGCTGCTTTGTGATTCTAGGACTGAAGAGAAACACAAGCAGAAGTACCATCACGCTTCCCCCCTCTCCCAAGTCCCGTCAGGTCTTTAGAGAGAATGGCCTTCTGCCGTGACAGGAGACCAAACCCAAACAAACACACAGGCAGACAATTTGTGATGTTACTGTTCAGTGCACAGAGCATCTCCTACCTCTAATTCGGAAGCTCTGTCATTTCTGACAGAAGCATGGATTTTAAAAACCAAGAATGTATTTTTTACAAAGACTATTCAATTTTATAGCAAAAACAGCAACCACAGCACTACTATAAGGCTCTTAAGAAGTGCTGTAATGCTGCTTAAAATTCTGCATATTCCCTATAATATTTTAGACAGAATAAATGAAGGGCAGCTTAAACTAAAACTAATTCTGTCTTGCATTGTGGCGCTACAGGCAAAACGGAGCCATCGGCTCTATGGCTTTGCACAGCTGTAGTTTTCTGCATAATCAGATCTCACCAGCTGGATGATCCCGATTGTTTTAGTGCTGTTCATGACAGCTGAAACGGTTTGGGGTATTCAGTGGCTGCACGCAGCCTCTTTCCGGATGAAGATACAGTTTCTGAGTACTTGGATCTCAAGAGTAGGGATGCTCAACAGTCTTCTACATATTACAGCATATTCTGTCTTGCAGATAAATACATAATGTAACTTTAAACTGTTACCGTATTTCCTATTACCGCCCTAGCAGCTTGCCTGAAGACTCTTGGAATAGAAGCCACCACTTAATCATGTTTTGACTACTCTGCCTTCTTTGGCAAGGATTAAACACAGACCAGACCTCTAATTCTCTTAGGACGACTGCCTGTATTTGGGTCCACAGCAAGAAATCAATTACAAAACCTCATTTAAACGTGGGCTGCTCAGAGACGCATCATGGATACATTTTCAATACACTTGCAGTTCTATTAAAAAAAATTCAAGTTCTATTTGAATTTTCATACTTTGGTATATTTTTCATAAATACTCCTATTAAAATGGTCATCTGTCAAAACATACAAGTCCAAAATGGGTGCCTGCTCAAGCCAAGATTTAGCTTTTACTAACAGCGTATGTACAGATGGAATGGCTGTTTGACTGGGATGTTATATATACACAGGCATGCATACCCAGCGGGACGAAATCACTGAAGTCTGCCAACTGGAGGACAGTGGAGCATCCATTTGGCAGATGTTTATTCCCTGTGCTACTCACCAAACCATAGTTGGCAAGAACTGAATCTCTATTGAACACCAGGGAATGTAATTTCAAACAGCAGAGTAAGAAATGTGGGCAACATTCAACAGGCAGCTATTTGTAAGAGGGTATCCAGCTGTGGGAGCCAGCAGTGCTTCAGAGAAATGGATGCATTTTTTGCGGAAAACTGTAGTACTTGATTCCAGGATACTTGCAGCTGGTAGAACTCCATTTTTGTAGCAATTTATACAAAAGCTTAAAAAACCCCAACAAACCTTAAAGAAAAAGAAAAGTACATTGTACCCAAGTCCCAACACTTCCTGTTTGAAGAGATGGGTCTAGCTGTTAGTTTTGGAACTTGCTTCTGCACTTTGTCCACTCATCTACAGTCTTCTTTTAAACCTCTAATAGTAGATCCAGCTCTTCCAGAGGTACCCGCACTCTCAATTCTTTCTCAGTCATTAGATCAAGTGTCTCTTGCAGATCTTCAGGGAAGTATTCAACTGCATCCATATACAGCACCTAGAAACACAATGAGAGCACTTCTGTGCCACGCTTCTTTCTATCACAGCGGGAAACACAGTATGAAGAAGTACACAGATAAGCAAACAGCTCTGTGGCAGGAACAAAAATATATACGTCTTTAAAATAACACCAATGGAATTAGGTTTCCACAGTCACAACAATGCAGATGTTTAATCAAGTCTTTTCCAACTCTCACTAGATGATTTTATTCAAAAAGATAAAACATAGGTCAAGAGGTGCTGGAGCATTTGCAGGACACACAGATGTCACCTGAGGAGTTGCAGGTGGTCCTGAATAATTTCTCATACTATTAACTTAAGGCATTTTCTATTTGCCCATATATTTCTATTACCATGCTCATTACAAAACACTATTAACTTTTTTTTTCCCCAGACACTGAACTTCAAAATTTACAAGTATAATGACAGGCTTATACTTTTCCTATGCTTACCTTTGTCCAAGGACAGTTTTGAAGGGCTTTATAAAACAATCCTTTACTTTTTTCTTTTTTTCCTATTGAAGCCTGTGTGAGGAAAAAAACATTTGTACTTCAATGCGATAATAGTGGAGAAAATACAACAATTACCTCTGAGACAAAGAAATCACTGCTGAAAAGCTCGGTGCTCTTCTGCTGAGGAATCCTTACTACTACATAACGTGGTAGCTGTGCAATTTGACAGGTTACACCGGAGACACTGGTTACACTCTTCAGTGATCGAAGAGACGTCTTTAGGAGTTTCAGGGCTTTATGGTAAGACAAGTAATAGAACAAAGACTAGCAGGAAGAGCCTCTGCAGAGCACTGCAGCTAAAGTCAGTGCCTTTGCCTGGACTTGACAATATTACTGCGATAGGCCAAAGCACAAATCATTAACCAAAACCGACACCTGATATGCTACACAAATTTTTGTGCACTGAAGAGATCACGCACATATGTTTTCTTACTCTGCAGAAGCTTGTTAAGGCTGAATCCCTTTACATACAAAAATGGGCATGTCCAACTCGCATCCACCTGGGTACCTCCTCCTCAAAGTAACCCGTTTGACTGTGTGACACAAGTGCAAAGCACACCGCTTTCAAACGGGGATAGCAGAGGTCAGAGCGCTGAACAGTCTTCTTACCTTCAGCCATCCCAGTTACAGGTAGAAATAATTACCTCTTCTTGTGAAGAAATCTTTCAAATTAGGCTACTTTAAAAAACACTTAGACAGGGAATTTTATGGCAAATAATAAAAAAACCCCAGTGATTCCAAAATACTGAAAATTCATTAAGTGTTTTGAGATCTTTGGAGAGAAGAGATCTTCGATCCCAAGTTTACATTTCCTCTTGTTCTGACTACATCGGTAGTGGCAAGTTCCTTTGTCAGTTCTTGAAATCTAGAAACTCTTTTTCACATTACTGACACACTGGGTTTAGAATCTTGGGCTGATCTGGTATTGTGATCTCCCGTCACCAACAGAACTGGAACCCCTGCTGTCAGAGTTGTGCTCTAGACACATATACAACATCTACTGCAGCTCTGCAAAGAGCTTTCAGTAGCATTCTGCCTCTCAAGTTTTTTACAGAAGAAAGGAACCTCTGGAGACCATCTGTTCAAACCAGGGTCAGCAAAAGCAGGCTGCTCAGAACCACATCCAGTTGGGTTTTTAGTGTCTCCACAGATGGAGACTCCACCACCTCTGGACAACCTGTTCCAGTGTTTCATCACCCTCACAGGAAAAAAGTTCTTTCCTATGTTTAAATGCTAATTTTCTATATTTCAATTTGTGGCCATTGCCTCTTGACCTGTCACTAGGCAGCACTGAGAAGAGCCTGGCTCTGTCTTCACAACCTCACATGAAGTATTTATACACAATGACAGTATCTTCCAGGAGCCTTCACTTGCCCAGGCTGAACAATCACAAGTCTCCTAGCCTCTCCCTGTATAACACATGTCCCAACCACTTACTCGTCTTCATGGCTCTTGGCTATTGAAATGAACCTGGACAGGCAACAGCAGAGATCGGTGCACCAGCCACTGCTCTTGATTTCGTATCATCTGCAGTTGTGCTGACAGTACACTCTCTCATCATCCAGATCCTTAATGAAGATGTTGAGGGCACTGGTCTCAGTACCAGTCCCTGGGTACAGGACCAGGGCTGGCCTGCAGCAGGCATTGTCACTGCTGACTCCAATGCTTTGAGCCTGACAGTTCAGCCAGATTTCATGCCTCCTCACTGCCCACTCACTGAATCAGTGCTTCATCAGCTTGTCTACAAGGATGTTATGGGAGGAAGCAGAAAAGGCTTCCTAAAGTTTATCTCAACAACAGCCACTGCCATCCCCTCATCCACTGAGCTAGTCCCCTCATCGTAGAAGGCTACCACGTTGGTCAAGCACGATTTCATAAAAAATAAACAGGAATTTAAGAAAAACAGTAGATTTCAAAATTTATATAAAAGCTTTGTGTTTTTAAACAGTAAGAAGCTTTCGCCCAAAATACTGAAGACTAACTAGACACACCCAAACAGAAAACAGAGAAAATGTTCATGTTTCTAATTGATTTTGCTTCTCTGAACAATGTTATTCAAAGCTATTAAACTATTATTTTCCTCCATCTTAGGAGCATCTAATAAATATTCCTTCTTGTTCTGGCGAAAAAAGGTATCTTCCATGAATGAATCATTAGTGACAAAATACACACTGGGTGATTTTACTTCAGCATTTGTGCGTACTGGAGTCTCAGCAGTAGTTTGTAAAGAGTAACAGTAATTCCAATGTACATTCCTATATACAAAGTTATATAAAATATTTACAAGCAGGTGTTTGTGAAGAAATGGTCACAGTAATAGTCCCAACACAAGAGATCTTCTCTAACACAAGAGTCTCTCCCTCCCCTGTCTCCTCTGCATTTTGCAACCTGCTAACTGCTGTTCCCCTCCAACAACTTACAACACCAGAGGATGTGACCAGAGGAGTAATACTGTGGAATGAAATACCCCTTACACGAACTCCAAGCATTTATTCTCTGTTTTCATCTTCTATATTGTACTTTGGAGAAGCAAGAAAAGAACCAAGAGGAAAAAACTGCCTATATAAAGTTTACTTTACTCAAGGACTTCCATGGTGAACTATAGAAGAAATGAACATTATTGCTTTTTGGTGTTATTCTGCAATGCCAGTTCACATAACCTCTACATGCAGCTTTTAAGATTCAAGAAGACTGAAAATTCAAGGCAAGTTATAAAAGCTATAGATATGTTTTCCCTATCATGCATTTATTTTATTTTGTGTGTGGACTGCACCTTGCTGGCAGATGTCATTGTGAGCTCACTTCGGGCAATCTTTGATTGATTGCAGCAACTGGGAGAAGTGCCCAAAGACTGAAGAAAGTCAAATATTACTCCTATCTTCAAGAAGGGCAAGAAGGAGGACCTAGGGAAATACAAGCTGGTCAGCCTCACCTTGATCCTTAGCAACATGATGGAGCAACTAATCCTGGAAACCATTTCCAGGAACACAAACAAAAAGAAAATCATCAGAAGTAGTCAGCATGAATTCATGCATGAAAGTCATGCTTGACCAACTGGATAAACTGCTATGATGAAGTGACCGGCCTGGTGGATGGGGGGAGAACAGTGGACACTCTCTATCTGGACTTTGGTAATGCCTTTGCCTTTCACTGTTTCCCATAAGACCTTCCTAGACAAGAGGTTAATGCAAGAACTAGATAAGCAGTGAGGTAGATTGAAAACTGGCTCAATGTCTCAGCCCAGAGGTGGTGATCAGTGGAACAAAGTCTAGCTGGAGCCAGTATTACCAGTGTACCTCTGAGGTCAATATTGGGTTCAATCCCATTTAACATGTTCATAATATGGCTGATGGGGCAGATTATACCATCAGCAAGCTTGCAGATGACACAAAACTGAGAGGAGTGGCTGATACAACTGAGGTTTGTGCTGCCATCCAGAGGGACCACAACAAGCTGGAGAAATAAGCTGACAGGAACTTTATCAAGTTCAAGAAGCAAAGGTGCAAAGTCCTGCACCTGGGGAGAAACGCCCCCATGCACCAATATATGCTGGGGGCCAGCCAGCTAAACAGCAGCTTGGCAGGAAAGTCCTGCTGGATACCAATGTGAACATAAGCCAGCAACGTGCCCTTGCAGCAAAGAATGCTAACGGTATCTTGGGCTGCATTAGGCAAAATATTGCCAGCAGGTCGAGGGATGTGATCCTTCCCCTCTACTCAGCACCAGCGAGGCCACATTCTGTGAGCTGGCATTCTGTTACCAGCTGTTGGCTTCCAGTAAAAGACAGACATGCACATACTGGAGAGTCCAATGAAGGGCCACTAAGATGACCGAAGCATCTCTCCTATGAGGAAAGGCTGAGAAAGCGGGGACTGTTTAGTCCAGAGAAGAGAAGGCTTGTCAGAAGATCTTATCAATGTATATAAATACCAAAAGCAAGGATGGAGCCAGGCTCTTTCCAGTGGTGCCCAGTGACAGGATCAGAGACAACAGGTACAAACTGAAACCTGTCTGAACATCAGGAAACACTTTTTACTGTGAAGGTGACTGAGCACTAGCATGGGTTGCCTGAAGATTCATGGACTCTCCATCCTTGGAGATATTCAAAAGCTGTCTAGACATTGTCATAGACAACTGGCTCTAAATGGCCTTGCTTGAACAGGGGAGTTGTATAAGACGATTTCCAGAGGTCCTTTCCAACCTCAACCACTCTGTCATTCTGTGAAGTTATACCAAATCAGTATATAGACTTCACTGAAATATCAAAGCCCTCATCATTTCCTTACAGACACCTAAAAATGATTTCAAACATAAATACAAGTCATTGCTGACTTTACTTACATAAAAACAATAACATCCTAAATCCCTACAATTTACTACTTCTTTTCTTAAACTGTGTTCCCTTGCCCACTTACCTTTACATTGTAAGATTGGGTGGGATCCATTTATTGACATCTTATGACCTATTTTTATCTGTGGAAGATGGCGGCCATAATAATTTGCCTGTATCTATATTAACATTACACTCTCAGAAGCTATTAATCCATGTGAACTATGTTTTTGTTAATATTCCCAGCAATAAGGAGCGCTTCATATATATCTCCTTGTAAATCATAGAGGTATGGCAGCATTTAGTATTCCTTTTTTTTTTTTTTTTTTTTTTTTTTTTTTTTTTTTTTTTTTTACACAGTATTGCACTGTGTTCATGAGAAAGTCCAAATATGATAAAAATCTCAAAATCTGAAATAGAACTGATACAATTCTTCTTACCAGGAAGTTCAAATACATTCTCCACAGCAGTGGACAATGGGTACCATTTTCACTCTGAATTGCGTGTTCAAATAGAGCTATGATCCGATTTGTTAACCCAGTTTCAGGAATAGTAGTATGTATTTCACCATCAGCTGCCCTGAAACACAGAGGAAAAAAAACACAGTCCCTTAAACCCAAGCTAAAATACCACATCCAGGTAAGAGGGTAAAGAGCAATGTACTGTCTCTGTTCACACAACACTGTATATAGCCAGGTTTTTGCATTTCTTGCTATAAACTGAATGTTATAAACTAGATTTTTAGCCCTTGCTAATGTAACTAAATTAGGAAGGCCAGTTAAAAAAAGGTAACTAAGCTATTTTTGTGAAAATTCTTTTAGGATGTTGAAAAATTAACCCTGACCAACTGGACAAGATAATTTCTTTTTCAGTACAATAATCCACTGTCATATGATCTTAACACACTTACCTTAGTCTTCATTCAAGATTGTTTATCATTCCAAGCTTAGCATAGCAGCTCAAACCAAATTCAAGTCTAGGTCAGCAAGCCACCTTCTCATGCCCAGGCAAGCCTGTTCAAATTTCCCGTCACCTTTGTAAGACCATACGTTGGTCTTGGATCAAGACTTAGATTATAGGTCTGCATCTCAACCATGATTACAATAATAATTTTCTTTTCATCCAGAGATTCAAATACCCTAAGTTCCAGACATGACACAAAAGGTATGGATTTTTCACTGAAGCATTGATTTCTATCTACAGCTGACACACACTGGCTTATTTTTGATGCCTGATCTTGAAGAAACAGCCTGGAGCACTCACAGCAACATCACTTCTGTCTGTGTGCACTCCCTTAGCCTGCCAGCTTGTTAACACTTTCTCCTAACTTGCCTCTATTTTCAAGGATTTTTGAGGTCATGTTTCCTCTCATCTTAACCTTTGCCATGAGGGAAAATGATGTCACATACTCTGCACGGAGTCAGGTATTTGAAGCACTGTATCTCACACTGACTTACACAGACTACTGTTTCCCCCTTCATGTTTGTTTCTTTAAATGAATTCCATGCACTTAAGCAAGCAGAAATACAAAACAGAATAGGAAATAGTCACACATAGTGCAGACTTTTTCTTAGTTTGCCACAACATCATAAACCATTCGTTTTATGCATGACTGACAGGCTGCTTATCTCTCTTTTGCAGTAGTTCAGCTCTGCTCTTGCAACATCCAACTAGTCCCTATACAAATATAACCTACAGGAAAGGCTACGCTAGCAGAGAACTATCTGGAAAGGCACTAAATCTCACATCATTCCGGAATTTTAACATGAGTTTCCAGTAACAATAAAGAACACCTATCACAGTGTCAGTCTGTAATTAACAGTAAATCAAATTACAATCTTCCTTTACATTTGGCAGCTGTAGAATTCTTATTACAATTTAGGATGACACACACTGACAGCTCAGGAATGTCAGCATCACGTATGCAAGCCCATTGCCAGAATGTGCAATCAAAGCAGTGGGAGCGCTGTTATTTTAAAGTATACTGACAATTTTGGAATTTCACCAAGCGTGAATACTGTAAGCTTACAGCTATATAAAGCTTACAGATAACATTTTCCTAGAAAAGTCTGCTGTTATGTGCAGACACAAAGAACCGAGCTGCCAATGTTACTAGAGATACGTAGATAACAGTGGATAGGTAGCTCCAAGCAACGGGTAGACAACGGTTAAGAGAATAGGTTTTAAGAATGAACACACATCTCCCACCCTTTCCTCCATTCCCAAGAGCAAAATATCTGAGCCCAGACCATGCTGCAAATTCAGGAAATTTCCAGCCTCTTCTACCTAGCAACAGGCCCATATGAAAACTAAACTCTCAAGCACTCACTATGGAAACAGATCTGCCACAACTGTATTCTGTGATCGAGGCGTAAAGTAGGGCAGCTAGCTCAGTCAGAAACTGCAGTGTAGCTCTGCATTATGCTCCTTACTCGTGTAGTATTAAAATACAGCAGTTTCTAAGCTCACCGTGTCTACCCTTGGCCATCTAAGCAGGCTCTTAGTACACATTTCTTTAAGTAATTTTTAAATAACTATCTTTACATCAGTAGCGAGTAATCAAACACAAAGCAACATACAATCTGATCCAGTAGAAAGGAAGCAAGACTATCACCTAGGTCTTTAATTCTATTCAGGATTCTGTCACTGACTCACTGTTCAGCCTGGAACAAATAACCTTCCCCAGCTACAGCTTCTTCATCTGCAAAGTGAAAACTATGATAAGCATTTTGCCTCCTCTGTTAAATGATTAGACAGATAAGAAAAAGCATAATCATAAAAAGCTGCAAGATACTACCTCTGGACATTCTCAATGAGTTTTTTTCTCATCTGCTCTGCTTGGATTGCAAACAGCCACGGCTCTAAAGCGTTAGTAGACCTTGTGACACCATCAAAAAATCTTCGTGCTTTGCTAGCACTGTGAGATTTCCTTTGGATGTGGATATATGACCTCCAAAGAGACTGGTTGCTAGGATACCGCTTCAGAGCCTCCATTAGTGCCTCTCGCAAAGGATTCAAAGGATAAACACTCATTTTCATGTGGAATCTGAGTAGATTTGTATGCAGCAGTGTGACAGCTTCAAGAGCAGTGGGAAAATATTGAATGCCAAAATTCTCTCCAGTATTTTCACATTTCTGTGGACCAGAAGCTTCAAGTTTTTCCAAAGTCTGTGCATATATTAATACTGCAGCATCAATCCCAACAGTCAAATACTGGAACAGTGCATAACAACCAACCAAGTTAACCAGCTGATGAGCATCACTGACCTGATCCTCATCAGAAACTGGTGTTCTACTTAAATAATTTTGCAGTGCATGCTCATACGTTTTACGAGCTTTCAAGACATTCACAGATAAAACTTGTCCACTATAGGGCACATATGGTCCACTTTCGGCCAGTTTGGTCAATATATGAACAGCACGTGACATAACAGCTCCTTCTATACTTTCTAGTAGTTCCACTTCCAGCTGAGCATAAAGCAGACCAAGGCTGCAAAGCTGGGGACTCTTCAATCCTCCTGTCTCTGCCGTGCAGAGAGCTGTGTCAAATACCTTCCTGGC
The DNA here is from genome assembly GCF_000710305.1 of Buceros rhinoceros silvestris. Classification (NCBI taxonomy): domain Eukaryota; kingdom Metazoa; phylum Chordata; class Aves; order Bucerotiformes; family Bucerotidae; genus Buceros; species Buceros rhinoceros. The sequence goes on along the minus strand of NW_010407532.1, from coordinate 23,104 downwards.
ATCATCAACATTGCCAAGCAGCCATTCTAGGTAGGCATACAGTTTCCAGAGAGAAAGGTGGTTTCGGTTGTCAGGTGCTTTAAGGAGATTCTTGGCCATCTTTTTACTCTTTCTCCCCTGTGCTTTCAGCTTCTTCTTGTTTTTTCCTTCGAGACACTGAACTACCTGCAGGAGAGAATAAACACAACGCATTTTGAGGGGGATAGGAGAAGAAAGGAAAAACAACTCACGGCATTTTTTAATTTCATTACCGTGTTTGTTTTCACATTGTTCCATATTTCACCACCAGCCAGATTTGTCGCTACTGAGTAGTCTAAGTTGTCACAACTGCCTGTTGTCAGCTCCCTCCAACATAGACAAATTACATAGGCTTATCATTCTTACTCCTGCCACTGCCTTTAGGTAACACCAAATTTCACTCTCTTAAAATGTCGATGGCTCAAATAAAGAGCTGCTAACCTGTAATGGTTGAGAAAGGAAAATAAATGATCCTGTCTAGCCACAGGCAGCCCATGACTAGCACAATTAAACCTCCAAACAGCTTTTCACATTGGGGAATCTGCTGACAGACAAATCTGTAGATTGGATGGGAAGATTACAGGAGATCTTCTGGTCAGGCAGTGTTTGGGTAAGCGGCAAGGAAATTCTCCAGAAGGAAACACAATACTAAATTGTTCTGAAGTGTTAACGAAGACAACCTGGACTTCTCATCCTTCTATGGGCATAGGTTAGAGCAGTTTTACTTAAATAAACCTATATTCAAGCGATCAGGTGTTACTTGCCTCAGTAACACTACAAATGTAACCTGCCTAGGAAATAGTAAGTTTATTAATAAGGTGCTCTTATCATGGTATGGAGGGTTATGGACTCGGTAGGTTTGGTAGAAGTATTTGGCTGACTCGCTCTGCCTTGTGAAAAATCGCTTGTATCCATGCCTGCCTCACATACAATGTATTGCATTACAACACTTACCCAAAACTGTAAAAAAATACTTTGTTCCACATATGCCACTGTGTAACAGGTGCTGAAAAAAAAAGGTTTGGAGGTTTTGTTTTTTAGGCCCAGTGCAACCTGAACTGGCATTTCCTGATTTGAATACTTAGACCTATAAGACTTAATTTTCCTCAGCATTTATTTTAATTCAATATGAACACCAATAAACAAAAAAGCCACACATCACAAAAGTGATTATATGCAGACTCCTCATTACCTTAGATATTTCATACTGTAACCAACAACTGCACAGGTTACATTTTTCCTTTCCTGAAAATAGTGGGAATAGAACATGAAAAACATTCTGTATGAACTCCTCTCCTTCCTTATAGTGGCCAACATGATGTCTCCCTCGTAGCATCGTGTCCATATGACCAATACTGTTGAATCCACGAAGTGGAAAATCAACACACGTTAGTGGCTTTTCATCAGAAAGCACACTGTCAAAGACGTTATTTTCATCCATGGCTATATAGAGGTTGGAAGGAAAGAGTTTACTGGTACATGGAACTCCCAGGAACTGCAAAAATGAGTACAGTAGCTGACGCTGAAGATCTGGATTAGAAAGCCGGATTAAAGATGGTCCAAGATCATCAAATAATACCTACAAAAATCCAAATTAAAACAAACTTAATTTATGTAAACAAATACAATTAGCAAACCTGTAACTTAGGTAATTAAAGAACATTTAAGTCAATGAAGACTTATAATTACTATTAAATGGTAACATAATGAGATTCAAATTAAGGAGACAAGTTACACAAGCAATGCATTCTTCCACTCAGACCTTAAATTTGCTATCAAGAGATTTGTTTGCCCTTCAGTATCAAAGACCTTCACAGAAAACTTAAACAATGAAGGTCTGAAAGATATTATTACTCAGGCCATTTAACACATTTTTATTTGAAAATCAATATCTGACTTGACCTATCTCCCAAGAAGAAGGAAAAAAAAATAAAATCCAACTATCTGACTTGAAGGCAACAAAACCTTTATTTCATACATATATCTTTTTACACACAAATTTCTGTGACGTTCCCATACACAGATGAGAGAAATCACAGAACACAAAGACAGACTATTTGCCTACAGCCCTTTCCAAAGTTTACCATGAGCTTCCCATGGATTTCAGAAGTCTCAGCACAAAACCTCAGGTAAATTTTTAACTCCAAACAAAGAAAAGAATTTTTTCCGAATGAAGAAAAGGATTGCTCATCTAAACTATCCATCAGCAATGAATTCAAATGAAAGGATAATTCCTCTTATCATCTCCCCTTGTATTACTATATCACAGTGACCTGTCTTTCTGGATCTTCACAATCTTCTTCAGTTTCCTTTTTGGTTTTGTCTGGCCTCCAAGGTAGCCAATGCCTTGCTTCACGAGAATATTCAATATCCAACCAAATGCGTGACTTGGGGAGCGTTTTATCTTTTATTTCTTGATCTTCATCTATCTCTTCATCATCATCATCTAAAAACAAATCAACACACACACACACACACAATTATTAAAGAAAAATTAATCCACCAAATCCAAAAGCCAGACTTAATGCACAATTTAACTGCTTTAAAAATGCAAACAAAAACAGTGTAAACAAAACAGACACAAGACAGAGCTGAAAATTTCTACATCACAGCTGTGGGTTTTAACACCATCTCTGTAAGAATAGTAGGTTTCCAAACTTTTCGAACCAGTCAATCAGTGTCAGCACTCAGACTTTCTCATAGAGGAGAAAAGGAAACACTGACAGGCTGTGACCAGTTTTATCAACAGCAATTTGCAAGCAGTAACCAAGAGTCAGTCATCTTTTTGTGCCTCTTAGGTTCTTCACTTCATACCCAGGCATTGTGCTGGGTTTGTGTCTGGTGGGGTTTTGGAAGCAGGGGAGGGGACTACTCGCATGGCTCTTGTAAAAGCTTTGAGAAGTTTCTCAGCTCCAAGTCAAGACTGAGCCAAATGTTGCCTCTTTGATAAACGTATTTAAATCAGGAAAACCTCCTGGGCAGGTTCCCTTGTTTTAGGAGTTCTTTTTGTTTTGGAGAGGAATGGGACTTGGTGAAGACAACCATGTGGACACCCAGGTCAGCTAGGAAGGAGGCGGGGCGGCACGCCAGAGCAGCCATTCCCCTTTGGCCTGTGGTGAGATGGTAAGCTGAGCTCTTGCATATTTCAGAGATCAACGGTGGAGAACTCTGTCTGCAGCCCGTGGAGGAGGTCACACTGGAGCAGTGGACCAACCCTGAAGGAGGCTGTTACTCTGTGGGAGGCCTGCACTG
>NW_010407532.1:14039-19722 GCF_000710305.1 Buceros rhinoceros silvestris | reverse complement strand
GTTCAGAACAACCACAGCCTGCAGAAGGGACCTGCGCTGGTAGGAGAAGTTCGTGGAGGACTGTCTCCCATGAAAGGGACTTGATGTCACTGCAGGGGAGGCCTCGTGAGTTTTTTCAGCAGAGAGTGGAGGATATGCCATCCCCTCCCTTAACTCTCATCCCTAGGAAGGATGACAATATTCCATAAACAATATTGTACACAGAACACTCAATACATGCTTTTCTCTATGAGGCATGATATACTTTATCTTGTTAAATATCTTTTAAAGTGTATATGCAAAAACATGAGAAGAAACAGCTTGTATCATTCTAATCAAAATGTTTAAAAGAACACATGGACATACAACTACACATATGGACACACTACACACATGGACACAAGCATACCAGGCTTAAGAGCAATCCAGCCACCCTTTTCTTGTTGGTGCATCCATGCCCTCCAGCCTCTTGCTCCTTTTTCTCCAATTCGTGGTTCTCCACTATCCCAAAAGGGTTCAAAGAACTCCACCTGTTGTTTTGGGCAGGGACAACCAAAACAAAACACAGAAAAAAAAATTTTGCTGTTGTACAGACACTACATGGGTCAAATTAGGTTTTCCAGACCCTACAATCACTTATCTAGGTGTAACTTCTGTATCTGAAGACTTTGTTAGATGCTGCTTAAGAATCAGCAGAAACAACTGAGTGCTTCAGTTATGCCTGTGGCACAGCAGGACTGTCATCAGATCTTGTCATGAACATTAAAGATTTATTTTAAAAGGTATTAGGCTTTAAAGAAAGCAAAAGACTTTCATGCAAACATCCTATACAGATTCTTCAAGGAAAAGGAACTAAATCCCCAAGATGTGGCTTTCAGGAATGAAATCTCCCCTCCTCCCTACCTGCCATGGGACCATGAAGAATTTGGCTATTGCAATGATAATTCAGACAGTCATACACCTATGTTCAAATCAGAATGTTACAGCTGGATGTAAATACGACTGGACTGAGGACAAGAGGAAAAGCTCAGTAAGGCCTTTCATCTCGTGAGTGTCAGGGGGGTCAATAACTTCAGGGAACTTCCCAGTGAATCAGAAGCCCAGCGTTCTAGTCCTGACTTTGTCACTTCCTGCATGCATTCTGTCATCTTTAGATTCACCAATTCCCCCCCTGCATTGTGCTTACATATCTCTAATGATCATCTCTCGACTATTATATGTTTCTGCTGTGTACCAAACCTTGGCCTGGACATTGAGATGTGACTTAATACAAATATTAACAATAAAATGTTGTCTAATAAAAATCAAGCATCAACAGGTCAGAAAATGCAAGGCTTACTGCAACTACAAAATCTGATTCTGCTCCTTATGGATTTATTCTTTGCTCCAAGTGAAAAAACGAACAGTGAAAACAGTATGGAAACAAGTCATTTAAGATTGAGTCATTACACTTCTGTAAGAGGGCAGAATGTGTGATCAGCTGTAAATCTGGCATTTTCCTATTTTCAAGAACTGTACTTTCCAACCTAAATCCCTTTAAACTGACATTCCTTTTCATCCTGTTTTCTTAACTTATTAAACACTACAGATAATCTTTCAGTTTTTCAAATGATCGAAAGTATAACTTGAGCTTTATCAGTGTAACTATCTCCCATCCTGTATAATAATTATGACTGAACTCTAAACTTCTAGCTCTGTAAGAGGACAGCACTATTATTTACACTACAAGATTGCTTCATTGGTGGATAAACAGCATTAATCTAGAGAACAAAAAAATGCAGTGTCTGTAGTGGTTGCTGGGGAAGAAGTTGAGCTAATAAAACAAAATTCAACTTCAGTCCTCTGCAGAGGACAACTGCCTAACTGGCGGCCTTTCCTACCATGCGTTAAAAAGGAAGCATTGCCCAAGAGTTCAGTGGGATGATGCTGCACTGGCAACACCCCCTCTAAATATTACCTTACTGATTATTACTGCGGTGCACACCCAACATTCTCCTGAGCAAATCAAGAGAAAAAGTGATTTAGTATTTTAATAGATTAAGCTGTATGGAATCTCATGGGTCAAATAAAAGATACTTTACAGCATGAAATTGTTTGTAATGTAGCCATCAAAGAACTACTGAAAACAGGTAACAGAGAACCTAGGAAACATTTTCAAGAACAAACTTCTATTATATACAGTAGAACCAGCCATTCCAGAGGACCTACAAGCATTTTTCCAATGCAAGCATCACTGCAAAGTTTTGATCCAAATTATTTCCCTCTGTCCTTAAGAAATCATCAACTTTTTTCTGTTACATTATTCTCTGTAATGCACAAGGACATACACCCATTTAAATGGAAATTGCTACCTGTCCCCTTGTTGGCAGATCTTTTACACTGTCAGGTTTAAAGAAGGTGAAGTCAATCAGAGCCTGAAACAAAGACACTGCTTTCTCAGAATGGCCAGCCTGTCTCAGAAAGTGGCACTGCTGAATAAATATAGCTGTAAAGTGAAGAATATAAGATGTTAATATTTTAGATAAATTTTTTTGCAAAGTATTTTATTACAGCCCACAAATAAACAAAACATATATGAAGTGCTGTAAAGTGTAAATTTTGGAAAAGTATCAAAATCCAAAACACAGGGAGTAACTAGCATAAATGAGTGTCAAAATTGTTGCACTTTAAGACCTTTCACTTCAGTTTATCCAGCTTAGTCCCAACTTTAGTCCTAATTTCAATTTTTCCAGCATCTGTCAGAGTGGGTCATAATCGTCTGGAAGATGCTGGGCAATACTACAATTCACGCACTAAGTGATAACAACAAAATTCCCTTTTGCCAACTGCCACTCCCATTTTCCCTTTTTCTCAGTTAAGAGAAGTCTGGTCTTTTGCTCAAAGTATTACTGCTTGAAAGCAGAGAAGAGTTCTGTCCCTTTCTCCTCAAACTATTTCTGTAATCACTGCTATACACATACTACATACTGAGCCTCCAGCTGCATTTTAAAAAGGGAAGCAAAGTCCCACTTTTTCTATTCAAATATTTGCAACCAGAGTCTTAAATGAAAAAGCTGGAGAAATAACAGGTACAACAACACTTCCATTACTAGGCAGTTCAAGGACATTTCCGATATATTCCATCATTCCAAATTACACTCAAGTCTTAACAAAACAGCGGCTGTTCAAAAACCAAACTTTAAATCATAATCTTAATTGGCTTGCAACCCCAAAACCCATAAGTCAAGACTTAAATAATTCATTGATAGTTTTAGAAACAGTTCCTCCAAAAATGCTGTTTCTTCACTACAGGCACTGACTTTGGAGAGTTCAAAAAGATCAAAATATTTATGTGTCTTGATACACACACGTAACAACATAGGTTAGCAACAATTGCTTCTAATGATGATCTTATTTTTTAATACTAAGTGGCAAAAAATTTATTTTTTACCTGTATTCAGATTTACATCAGATGTGTGCATATAAAAATTGTAACTCAGCTAGAATATACAAACTAGGCGTTTGTCCAATTTTCCTGCAAAGTAAATGATTCTTTCCGATAACAAAGACTGAAATTTCCAAAGATACTTAAACGACAAGAAGAATGTTTTAAGTATATAATAAAATCTTCCAAAGTATTTTAACCAATTTAGGCACTGTGTCAAATTGATACTGAAAAAGTTGTCCTTTCCTAGTTTCGCAGCTTCAAACAGATGAACTTTGATTAAAATAGCCTGAATGTAGAGAATATCTCATCAGGACTTTGTGCCAAACTGGAGCCAAAAATAAATTATAGCATAAGATTTTCTGCATGATAAAAAAGAAAAAGATATTTGCAGAAGTGCAGAGATCAGCTTTTTTTTTTTGTCAGTAAAGGCTGAAAACAGCATGAATACATGCTTAATTCAGTACATGATGCTAAGGCACTTCTGCAGTTGAACTGACCTAAAAGATAAGGATGTTTCTCCCTAACTAGTAAGTGTAATTTGAAAAACAGGACTCCCTTTCCGCAGAAAAATTTCAGAAGGCTTACCTGCACCTGCTTTATATTAACAGTGTCTAGTAAATTTAAAATATTACAAATTGTTATATCAAAATTCAAGTAAAAAAATGATCTGTAATTTTAAGTTAATTCTGCTTTCTTAAATGTCATGTTTAAAACAAACACCCACCTATTTCCAAGCAGCCAGAACTGTGTACTGAATTGAACACTAGATGGCATAGTCCACCCCTATTTAAAATTGGCTCTTGCACTTTGTCATTGGCAAGAGTCAAAGATTGACGACGCAAGCCCACCATACACCTACACTGCTACTCACTTCATAACTGATTTGTGAAACTCTTTGAATATTTATCTTAACGAACGATTTGGCAATCTTCCTAATAAGTACACTGGCAATTCAAATTCAGCCCCAAAATTAAGACAGCTGAGTCACCAAAAAATAAACAAAAACGTCAGACCAAGAAGACTCCTCACTGAAAATTTCTCCACTCCTATCATTTGAATTCCAGTGGGAAAATAAAAATCAACCAACAACATCCAAACCAAAACCCAAACCCTCAACAGTGTTCACAAACAAACTACTATAGTCTTAATGTAGAACAAGGCATTGAGTGTGGAACAGAAACACAAATAAAGTTGAGTTCATTTTAACCTAAACAAGTATTTTGAAGAATGTCAATCAATCTAATATAGCTAAGTAGTTAAAGGAACATCATTAAAAAAACAAATTTCTCAGCAGTTGACAAACAGTATTTAATGAGTAAAACATGTTCTGTGCAGGGAAAAAAAATTAAAGAAAAACCTTCCTGTTTCAAAAAATAGATGCTGAATAGAACATTTGTCCTGAGAATCATTCATTGTGGTTAGTGTATAAAGTCACTGACGAGTTGGAAACCAGAGGCAGTAGAAGCAATTAGAAGCTATCAGGCAGTACAATATCCATCTGCCAGCACAGGACTTTCCCTTTACAGCACTTTTTTCTGGTGCTTGATCCAAGGTGAATCAACCAAAGACGACATGAACACCTTAAACTCATTCGTAACCCAGTATCTCAATCTACAAGACCAGACTAGATATTGCATAACAGATAGCATGATTGCTCAAACAGCAATTTGTTTGATCTCAGCAAACTCAACAGCAGTTACAGGATTTGGATAGAATAGAGGTTCTTTGGACTATGCCACACATGAAGAAATGTGGACTGCTTCATGATAGTCTCCTCTAGATTTAAAACAAATTTTAGAAGAAAAAAAACCATATCCATGGTGACACTAGTATTTCCTCTTCCTGAGCACATTCATAGATGAATAATCACAATGAGCCCTCAGAAGTAAAGAAGCAAAATTGAAACGGGATAGGTTAAGTTATTTAGCTCCAAATAAATTTAGAGCCCATGCTAGAGCTGAGCATGAACTTGTTCCCTGGATCCAGTCCAGCATCCTAACCATCTGACTAGTTTTCCTTCCATGGATAATTATATATCAAAATCTAAGTGGTAGTTATATGCATACAATAAACACAAAAAGGCATGATGACATGGTATTACAGTATAGAATTCTCCATCTACAAACTGGGATGCTCAAGAAAATTTCACATCAGGCTTCCCACGTCCCCTCTCTTTTCTGGATTAAAGGAATTAACTACAAAATTTACAAACAAGAGATAATTGTTTCTTTCACAAGCCAACTCCCCACCCCCCCCTTAAACTTTTGCAAGACAAAG
>NW_010407532.1:0-14007 GCF_000710305.1 Buceros rhinoceros silvestris | reverse complement strand
AAAGTAAAATTGTTTCTTATACAAGCCACCCCCCCCCCCCCCCCTAAATATTTTTCAAAGACAAGAGCACATCTCTCAGCTGTTGGCTGCAATTCTCCAGCCTTGACATTTGTACTGTAAACTGCTCAGCACATTAGACTTACTGGATGTTATATCACAAACTCTTGTGGGGAAGAAAAGCATCTGCTATATCCATATTTGGTTGGAATATCTACTTTAATTCTCAGCTAAGAAATCAGGATGTCAAGCATTTTCAAGGGAATAAAAACTTCTATTCTTAGAGAATGTATTCAACTCCTATGAAGACCATTCTGACCGTAACGTGATACCGAACGAACCTTACCTAGCATAGCTTCTTCTGTGCCAGGCAGTAGAGGATGCGATACCATGCTGCCATCCTGTACAGCTGCCAATGTAGTCAAACATTTTCCGTAGAGACTATTGATTTTTGAAACAGAAAAGGTAGTGAACTGACTTTGACAGAAGAGAAGGTATTTCTTCCACAGCTCTGGATTATTGGGATGTAAGAAAATTAGCTTCTGCCATTCTTTGATCAAAGCTGGTGGTTCCCAGAATTCTGAGCAAAGCTTCAGCCTGGCAAGTTTCAGATCAATATTACTTGGATTGCTTTCAATTGCCTTCTCCAAAATAGCCAGTTTCTTTTCTAAGATTAATTTTAGTGATTTTCTTCTTACTTCCTGCTCTCCCATACAGGCATAAGGGCTAGGTCCTCCCATTAATTCATCCTAAAACAAAAGGAAAAATCATTACAACATTAGGAAGAATCACCACTAGAATCACGATAAGGATATTGCCATTTGTGAAGATGAATTAACAGTTCATATATTTATTACTTACAATAAGCAACCAGATCTGACAGAACACATACCTGAAAAGAAACAAATTCCATCCAAGCATTAATATCTCTAGGGTTTTCTCTGACTTTCTTGTTATGTTCTTCCACTTTCATCATTAGAACGGAGTTAACGTTTATCCCAGGCTCTTGAATTGTCTGCTGCATATTTACAGGTTCATGATCTGCACTCTTGGCCCCTTTTCCTTGTAGCCACACTGTAGTTGATGGATCATAAATCCCAAGAGGATTTATCTCTGTTGTGTCAGAAGGATCATCAGTTTCCATTTGGAAAATTGGTATAAAAGCAGCTGGGTCAGAAGGAGAAGTTTTATTGCAAACAAGAATCCCATTTGTGTTCAGCATCTTCACATTGTTCTTTGTGAAGTAGCGCTCAGGTCGACTCTGTAATTGCTTCCTTTTTGATGCAGAACTGTCCCAAGTTACACACTGTTTCTTTGCATCTAAGCCAAGACAGGAATCTCCTCTCCTTTTATATCTTAGAAGAAAAAAATACAATTAAACATCTTCTAAAATACATGTTAGAAAAGACACCTCCTTTTTGAAAGATAGCTTGGAAGTAGTACTTTAATTCAAATTGACCCAAATTATGTACGCACAGAACTTCAAAACCATAAGAACTTGGTAACTTTCTCCTTATTTAAGACTTCAATTTACATATTTTTTTCGGTGTCATCACAACTTTTATTATCACACTAAGCTTCCTCTGAATTCAACAATATCTTGTTGTACTCAGAAGAAATATTTTTTTTTACTCCTATGAATTAAAGCCACGTAGACAAACCTGGAGAAAGAACAGACAGCACTATTTAAGGCTATTTAGATTAGATTATTTCAAACTGAAAAATCAGACACCAGTAGTTTAGGGATACAGTATCCGTATCCCTACGCCTCTCTCCATTTTATATGCCAAGAAGTGGGGAGGGGGCTGGAAAGGAAAGTGAGACCAGGTTCATGAAGGCCTCAATAATCTTATAGATCAAGAAAGGAAAATATCATCTTAATATAACCAAGAATGCAATTTCAGTGGCAGACACAGTGATGGGCAATGTTAAAATAACAGTTTTCATCTCAACAGCTGACAATCCAAAGATGGTAGAAAACTGGTATGGATTGTAACCAGGCAATTTTACTGCAAAGGTATATATACACCACAAAAAAACCCTCATAAATACTCCCTCCTCCACAAATAATTAATTTTTATATGTATAGTAAATAATTTTCCTTGAGAATATCAAAAACTGTATATACATCATGCACGAGTCCAGTGTAGACTCCATTAGACAGGCCTCTCAATGCAGGTAAATGTTCTAAAGGGTCATAATAGTATAAGTAACTCCCTAAGGATGCTGAATATGCAATTTCATCTACATTAAGTTGAAACGTAAGATAGATACAATGTCTGAGTGATCTGACACACAAACCTGTTTGCTAAGAAAGTACCTGTACAGGTTTTTTTGCAAGGATATCAAACTACTCAAGTAAGTAAACCTCTTCACAAATTTAGTATGAAATAATCAGTCCCTTCATCTCCCTTTCAAACACAGAAAGGGAACAAGAGATCAAACAGGGCACTCGCCCAAAGATGATCTGTAACAGAACGTGGGAATTTTGACCACAAAATCATGTTCTGAACCTGCCTGTGCTGCCACCTTCAAATGGCAGTTCTACAAGTTCACGGGGCTGCAGTCTACCACACAAAGAATGTTTTTAGACAAACTGAAAGTCATACATTTTACACCCATTATTTCATGGCATCTTTTGCCTTTTAAAATATTTATGCACAATGCAAAGTCAAGTTTTGAAATAAACTATTCAGTCACCTTATTTTGTATACATAACAATTTCACAGACAGACTCAAATTAATGAATCCTGCAATAGTGCCCCTGTGATAGCATGAATAGCAATAGAAACTAACATAGTGTACCTTGCTATGTCCCCTCGATACAGGGATTTGTAGGCCCAGTTTGCAGGGTCTGGCTTCTTGTCTATTCTGAAGGTTTCTTCTGTGAAAGCCTGGATATCATCAAGCCAAACAAAACGATTGCTGGTAAGATTTGTTGTTTTCTTATCTAGACTGAAGAAAAGGAGAAGTGTATTCTAAGTATTTGTGCACATATTCAGCATTTACAAAACGCAGGCAACATTGCGTTTCTGTAATTCATAATTTAATTTACTTCAAGTCATGCTACATGATCCATTATCAAAGTCAGTCACAGCTGGGAAAAAAATCAACAAGAAATACGCTCATAGAACCACCAAAACAGAATACAAACACTTTTTTCACCTCCAAAAATTGTAGTTTGCCAAGCACTTGATTAGTTGAATCTAAAAGCCATATATTACTACTTCTAAAACTTACTCAAAACTCGAAAACTGTAGACAACTATGAACTTCCAATCTGAATTCACGTTACAAATACGTAACTTAGTAAATGAGTTTTATAGTCCTGAGAAGGGCTTTCTAAAATGTCAGAAGACCTATTTCATTCAGAGCAATTTTGTGGTTCAGGTTTCAAAAACAGTCTCCTGAAAACTCAATATTCTCTCAGTATCAACAATTTATGGAAAGAAGGAAAAACACTCTGAAAGAACTTAAACCCTTTCATGTGGGCAGAGCACTGGCTGGCCAGCCCAGTCTGGCAAACAGCTGATGCACCAGGTTCAGCATGTAAGCCCATTCCACCCACCCCAAACACGCATTCAGCAAAGACAAGAGTGACTGGGTAGAGCAAAATAGTCAGCATCCCAGTGATTTTTACTGTGCTTCCTCACAGCCAAGAAAGCCTTAGACACCACAAGCCAAAAAGAGAGTCATCATAAGGGAGGAGGTGAGAGTGGCTAGAGGCATCAGACAAAACCTTCAATGCTACTGTCATTCCTCCACAACAAAACAATATTAAGATCCCTTGGCACAGACACGTGCCCACAAGCGTGTGCTCTGAGCTCCTCTTTAATCTGCCTTGGGAAAAGGAGTAAACTAGGGGAAGGTCAAGGACTGCCTGGACTACGCCCAGCTGTAACACTTCCTCAATGTCACCAAATCTTCACTCTTCCCCCAGGAGCACCTGCCATGTTGTGAATTAGAGCCAGAGCTGCTGATGCTAAAGAAAAAGCAGGACAGAAAAAACTAGGGAATCAGAGAGAGGCAAAATGAGAGCTCAAACTAGCAAACATGATGAGAAACAGGGAAAGGTGACTTACACAGCCAGTTTGATTGGGCCACTTTGAATGAAAAGATCGAAACCCGACAGACTGAGAAAAGCACAGCCAGGTAGACCTCACTTGAATACTCAGTGTGTTCGCCAAACACTTTTACTGCTCAGAGATCATGCCAGTCACTATGTGCCTATTTTCTCGTTCCATAAAAAAAAAAACAGCTCCACTAATTACACAGTACTTTAGAGCTCTTGGAATTAACAAAAAGATCTAGAAAAACAATTTCAATTGTTCAAATACCCACCTAAATGTACCATGAGCAAGAAGTATGAAGCACACAGCATAGAGCAACAAACAGCTGGACATAAATGAAATGTTAAATTGTACAACAAACTTTGTCTTATTATGAAATTAAGGAAATGTTAACTCTTTGAAGAGGAAGTTAGAAGGCAAACACAACTGTTTATTAAAGCTTTTGCACTAAAAAAATAGTGCTTAATGCAATCCCTCTCCGAATGTTCCCAAAAGAAGATCCATGAAAGGAAACAAGATGTTTACAAAATCTCAATATAAGCCTCTACACGTCTTCAAAAACATATCACCACTACCATGCTTTGGTCTGCAGAACAGTACTTCACAGAATATTTTAGTCACAGTTTTTCAGGTATGATTATAAAGTGGTCTTAATACTATTTTCATTGCTTTGAATGAAGGTTTAGTCATAAACAGCTTAGAAAAAAAACAATCCAGTGGTAAGAATTTCACTCATAAAGTTGAAGAGATAAGTATAAGAATACAATACATTTACATCTTGCATAGTATTAATAAAAACCTACTTTGCCGCTGCTTCCTTTTCGTGATTTCTGCCACTTCCTGCAGCCCTGTCCTTGATGTGAGTAGCGTCCAGGTCTGATTCACTGCTACTGGAGTCCCCTTTAGTTTTCTTTTTTGTCTTTTTATAGTGGTGATGCTTTTTCTTTTTCTTTTTCCTTTTCTTACTTGACTGTTTCAGACTCTCATCTGTACTGCTTTCCTCTGACGACTCTGATCTTGAAGTAGTCCTGCTTGGAAACAATTGTGTGTGTATATATATACACACATACATACATATACACACACACCCCTCCTACACATCTAAGAAGTAAACTGTAAAGAAATGCCAACACAAGAAAGTTCAGAATCATTTTACCCTTTGCCTTTATTCTCCTGTATAAGAGAGAAGAGAGTTAGCAGGAACACACAGAATGGAAGTGATCTAGATCTGCATTGAAAAACAACCATCTTTATTTTTTCAGCTGCTGGAATTACTGACAGTCTTAAAAGTTTTAATTGTCAAAGGCATTTTGATGGGTGATCTGTATGAATACCCATCTGTGATTCTATTATCATCACCACATTAAAGACAATGACTGAGATCATAAAACTTCCTAACTTTGCTAAGACAACTTAGGTCAAGCTAAAAAGACAAGAAATCTTTCAGAGTGACCCGCAAAAGAAAAAAGGTATGCACTTTTATTCTTTGTTTCTTTATGATTTACGTAAGAAATATCTAAACCACACTTTTAGAATCACCTCCAGATTAGAAAATTAAAATCTCTCCTATTAAAGAACAATTTTTGATGACTACTGAATTAATGTTATAATATAATGTAGTAACAAACACTACATGGAACAGACAATCAACTAAGAGATCACACAAAGGACAGATAGCTTTCCCAAAACACACGTGCATCACTGTACATACTACATACACCCCCATATTTAATAATAAGCTGAAATAATGGAGGTCTTCTCTAGCCCCTAATTAAAGCACAAGCTCTTTTTAAACAGTTTTTCCTGGAATCTTTGACTAAAAGAAAGGAACGACAAGTCTTGATATTCCTAGTATATCAATAAAAGAAAACACAGCATTTCAGAAGCAAGGCACTCCAGAAGAAAAAAACTTACACAATTTATTTAAGGGCACTAAGGAAAAAAAAAAGCCAGTGAAGAACCATGAGCAGGCCTCTCAAACACACACATATTCCCCCAAACCAAAAAAAACCCAAAATCAAACCCCCTCAGAAC
Source organism: Buceros rhinoceros silvestris (assembly GCF_000710305.1). Taxonomy (NCBI): domain Eukaryota; kingdom Metazoa; phylum Chordata; class Aves; order Bucerotiformes; family Bucerotidae; genus Buceros; species Buceros rhinoceros. Next base: position 7,907 of record NW_010407532.1, on the reverse strand, counting down.
CACCATGTTGAAGTAATTAGCTTTTACTGAACTGAGAACGTACCCTAGTTATAGGCAAAAAGATCAATCATTTCTTCGTTCATTATTTCTTGACAAAATCTTTCTCAAAGATTAATTAAACATGGTGGGTTTGCTGTGTTATTCTATCTGAACAGTAATTTATAAATTCCTCAGCTTTATGACATTAAAGTCCTGAAAAGATTTGAAGAAATATAAGCAGAATATATGACTGCTAACAGAACAATGACTGCATTTCAATCACACAAGTCACTGTAAGAATAAGTATACAAAAATATGTATTCAGCTGTGATTGTTATTATACATTCTCTGTCATGACCACCAGTCATCGTAAACACAGAAGCTCGTATCAAATTAAAGTGACTAAGTTTTTGAACTTGGCAACTGCAACTTGATTCCATTAATTATTACACGCTAGTTATAGTGTAGATACGTCAACTATAGCAACTATTCTAGTGACGGTATTAAAACCAGTTTTGCAAATGCACCTGCTTAAAGCTCATTTTTGTAAAAGAAGATAATCACCCACCTCAGCAATCAGCACATTCTACACAACTGCACAACTTGATACATGTAACATTTCATTAATTCACATCTTCAACTAGTTTGTAAAAAGTAAAAAACCTGACTGTGAAATGGCTGATTGAACTGGTTTTCAGAGAGAACTCACAAAGATGATGCTTAATCTTTGTATTATTTCAAGGGTCACTTAGGACATTCAAAAGCTAATGAAGAATCACGATCACTCTGTTCCCTTTCCACTCTGAAGTAAGAATGATTTAAATGCAACTGTGAGAGAAAGAAAATGGGAATGTAATTGCACAAGTATAATTTCTCATTATTTTAAGTTAAAGGACATGGAAGCATTATTCATACTTTTATATATGACTCAGTTCAGGCCTTTTTAAATACTGAAGAGCAGAATGAAAAGCAGCCCTGATTTTGGTCTCACAGAACAAAAGATAAGCATGACAAAAAAAAAAGGCTATTTTAAAAGATATTGAAGTATATTCTACCTTACTAGTGGTGACTTTTCAGGGACAAAATTTGCAACTTCTGTAGTACGCTGATGCAGTAATAGCGCATCTTCTGTAGAGAAGCTCGGGTTACTCAGCCAGTCCAGCTCTGCAGGTAAAGGAAAGTGTGAGATCAATAAAAATTAACTTGCTGTACTTTAAGTTGGGGGTTAATCTAGTCAGTAGACAGTGACATTTGCTGCAAATTCATCTAAGTCGTGTAATAACTGAGCATATCAGAAAGCAATTCATGAAATTTCCATTTAGCAGAACACTAGGTTGTAATGAGGTAAAATATTTAGGATCTGGAATCTTCCACTGATATCAATTTAAGCTTTAAGAAAATCACTATATAATAATACTTAAAAGTTCATACTAAAAGCAGATGATATGTTTCAAGCACCACTATATGCATTTCAAAATCCAAATACGTCCAATATTAATTTTTACCAAGTAAAAATCCTAACTTAATATATTTATGTATTGTATATTATATATGCATAATTCTGTAAGATCTAGTGTATCTTTATACATTCTATATTAATTATAAAGTATATACAATATATAATTTAGATATTTACGTATTAAAAGAGTAAAAGTGAAAAAATTACAGATAGGCACAATTAAATGAAATGTGTAGCTAATAAATGCAATACAACTTATGCAAACTTATACAAATTAACTTTACTCACTGTATGGAAAATATTTTTAACACAATCTCTTCTCCCATATTGAGAATGACAGGACGAGGGGGAATGGCCTCAAGTTGCGCCAGGGGAGGTTTAGGTTGGATATCAGGAAAAATTTCTTTACGGAGGGGGTTATTAAGCATTGGAATGGGTTGCCTACGGAGGTGGTGGAGTCCCCATCCCTGGAAGTGTTTAAAAACCGTGTGGATCTGGTGCTGAGGGACATGGTGTAGGGACCCTGGCAGTGCAGGGGTAACAGTTGGACTCGATGATCTTTAAGGTCTCTTCCAACCAGATGATTCTAACATTGTTCTAACAATTTCATTGATAGGGACACCCATTACTGATAAGAATACTCAAGCGTTTTATAAACAGTCAAAAATGTCATTGGATTGTCAGTTCTCTAACCACTGAAACACCACTAGACTTTTAAATAGCGAGGGAAAAAAGCTAATTGATGCTAGTTTTGACATATTAGCCAGCATTAACCATTCTGCATTTAGACCTCAGTCATCAAGTAAGATCAGTTACTGACAGGCTGTGGAGAGGGAACTTTAAGCCATAATTTTCCTGATATTAAAACGATTTTCACAGAGATTTCATTTCTCTAATTTTTTTAAGTATGTGACATTTTCTAACATATTAAACTACAAATGTTATTTTGCATAAGCATAGAATTTAACAGCAGCCTCTCTGGTGCCAGACCACAGGAGATAAAAGGAATAGATTTGGTCTCCCTGCCTGTTCCCCATGCTCTTTACAACCATTTTTGCCTTGGTGTTCTTCCTGTCACACTCCTGTCTTTGTGCTTTTGACTACAGTGACCTCTAATCCTTAAATAGCATGAACTCATTGTCTGCCAAGCCATACACCTCTCCTCCTTCCTCAGTATTTCTTTCAGAAGTAGCTCTTCATGCCAAAATTCTTTCTTCTGTCTCATGTCCCTGACTTGTTCTCCACAAAATGATTTAAAATGGAGCAAAATAGTTTGTTAATCTAAGTTAAACTCATTAAGAAGTACATACAAACAAGAAAAGCTCTACTTCGTGTTTCCCAAGAGACTGACCCTGCTACCAAAGACCACCTTCCCTAGGTTGTCCTGAATCGCCACTTCTGAGCAGAGGAGAACCCACAATTCGTAGCACTGTCAGGACAAAAACACACTTCCCATGAACACCCCAACCAATACACTGCAGAACACTGACACGCAACACTTCCCAGCTCACCAAAATGTAGGATGGAGACAGAAAAACAAAAATTCAGCTGTATAATATATGTATGTATTATTGTAACCTTCTGCCTGGCAATCAGAATCACCAAAACAAACACACTACCCTATCCTGCTGCAAATCAACAGGAGGGGGTTTTTTCCCCCCCCTTTCAGGAAAATGCGTAAGATATATTAAGGTAAAATCAGAATAAAAATTGAAACCTTAAAACCACGATCCTTACTTGCCTATTTAAAATATGATAAAAATGTACTATTTAATGTAAATTAAACCACCCTGGCATAAAAGCCTTCATTTCAAGTGTGCGTATATGATTCCAAAACTGGAAATCTACCACAAAGCACTCTTCCAAAGCCTATGGTGAGCTTAAGGGAGAAGGATGCTGGATGATATCCAAGCAACATTTCAACCGCCTATCAACATAATTATTTCCCCTGCTGGAGGATAAAGCATTGTGCAACAATAAGCTAATTTCTTGTTTTGATCCTGTAAGAGATGTATTAAAACCCAACCTAAACCAGAATTACTTCTTAGAAGAACTGTATTTAGCATTTTCCATGAAACACCAAAAGGTTTCTTATGGATAATTATGTAATCATTACATATTTTAAAACACACAGGAGTTGTTAAATTCATACACCTGATAACTACAAAATCAAATTGGAGTCAGTAATTCAACATGTCATGCAGTATACTGAGTGCCACTTTACACCTGAGATTTTTGAGGTATATTTATTGTTATATTGATTTTAAAAACTACTATCCTCCTTATATTCATTAATTTCTGCTCATTTTGGTAATGATGGGGATGTAAAGAAACGCAGGAGCAAACTGCAATCCTACAATGTTTTTTCTCTGGTCACACTCCCGCCTTCATTAAACAGAGACAAACTCAGAGAAAGCACAACAGTCCAGAGCAGTCCCGCTTTCAGTAAATGCAACTAGTCTGTGCATAAAGCCTTTTATTTATTTACAGAAATAAAGGAGACATTTAATTCCCTTAAAAAAAAAATCCATTTTTCTTTTAATTTGCATTGTATTACTGAGATCCACCTAACAAAATGAAAATTTACTGCTTGGCAGAGTCTCTGGTAAAAAGGTTTCTCACATAACCACTCACACTGTAACTTACTAGCCAGACAGATCTCCTCAAAATTGTTCCAAAGATATAAAAAACTTGTGTAATTTGTTTTTGCCCAGATCTCCAATAACATACTTCAGGCACAATAATATTCTCTGTAGATTTTGAGCTTCTCTTCTTTTTAATAAAGAATTGTTTCCCTTTGTAAACTGTAATACATAATTTACTAGTATTATTTTCTAGTATTTGCTATTATTTACTAGTATTTACTATTTACTGGTATCACTACAAGGTAGTTCTATATTGATTTGAATGAAGAATTATAGTTCAAAAATCACTTCAAATATATTAATATTAAATTCATTACACTTAATAAAACACTGGATAACTTTTTTTTAAAAGTAAGCTCAAGTGCAGAATGAGGTTAAATAATTTGCCTTCAGTCATACAGAGCTGTTGATGACAAATTCAGTATTCAAGACTTACAATATTCAGAGCATTAGTAAAAAACTCTAAGACGTTTAACTTTGAAGGCAGCCTGTGCTGTGTTGGATTGTGTTCCCTGAAGATGTTTATTAGTTGACTAATGTACAGATGCCCATTGCCAAGCCCATCTATCCTGGACACAGTTCAATTCACGTTACAGCCTCTCTCACAGCAGCGGCACTTTATCTAGATTTATCTTTCCTAAGCAAATGTAGATTTCCACAAGCCTCCTCTACTCTTGCCATTTCTTTCTCCCACCACAACAAATTTGACCAAAAGGGTTAAAACTCCTCAGGAGGAAGAGATACCGAGCAAGTATTGAGGTAGACAGATATACAGCAAGTATGCATGAGATCCATTTCCATTGGAAATTTGCCTTAAATACAGCAAAATAATGTCTATTGTCACCATTAACTATCAGAAACAAACTTCCAAGATATCATTTTGACTTAACTTTACCTGAAATTATCTTCTATTCCCTTACAGATGTGAATCCACTAACTTATATAAGTACTAATATAATTACCACAGTAAGCACAAGCAGAATAAGGTTTATTTTTTTGTATTTTAAATTAATGGTTTAGGGCCTCCAAGGAAAACTTGCTTTCAGAAATAGAGTCAAAAACATTAATCCCCTGACTGTGCCTGTAGCTTGGTTCTACCTGAGTAGATGAGATCAAATTGCATCTTCAAAACACTGAAGAATCACACTACAAGAACCAACCCCTGTAGTCAATGTGTCTCTGTGGGTACAAGAGGGAAATGCTTTGAATTCTCCAACTAGAGTATCTTCTGAACAATTTAATCAAACTGAACAATTTTTTCCATTACACATCATGCAAGTCCAAACCTCCTTGTAAATAACCTCCAGTGAGTCAGTTAGCTGGATAAAAGCATTTCAAACATCAAAATACGTCCCAAACTTTAAAACTCTACCTTTTCAATTTTATATTTTTACTTGTCAGATTCTAAAAAGTTTATCATTTTTGCAGATCAGATTTATCTTTTTAAAGAACATAAAGAATAAAAAATAGAAAATACTTCCTTTGTAATAATATGCATGTACTTGTTACTGTTCTACTCTACCATCCTCATTTACGACCACAACAGCAGAAGCAATCTAAATGAACCTTCTTTATACCTTCCCAAGCAAAAAAAAAAAAATTAAAACTTACAGTGCATGTCTACAGAGACAATTTTTAAGAGTTATGAAAAGCCTTTTGTTGCCTCAGATCCTGAAAATCTGCTTTCAGCAAAAATCACTGCATTGCCTTACGTACACAATAGTTCAGACTGTAAATAAAGCTGTGCGTAATGCTTACTACTGTCAGAAGGGTTAATTATTACCACCGCTCTGTTCATGGCTAATGATAAATTTGTAATTTATCTTCTACCAGAAACTAATTAAGCTTAACAACATAATTGTAAGAAACCGTATACAAAATTACTTTGCACTCTAGAGGCTGCTGCAACTCAGCAATCCAGCAGAACAGGAAGAGTGGGGAGCAATACTTCTGTTTCAGGCAGCACTCCTATTTCTAAATGGTTCAGGAAGGTTTGTCAGAGTACTGGACAGAGGTAGCCCGAGGAACAAAACATGGCCAGTATGTTTACATTATTATTTCAACTTTTACAATAAAACTCCTAAGTATCCCTAAATGACTGCAAAAGACCCTTGAGTTTTGCATATCACATTAAATACAACATACTCTGATCTCTGTATGACGGACTTCAGCTTCGTATCAGCTGTGAGAAGAGTCATCTATCAGACAGATACCAAAGTTTCCCATCAAGTTCTCAAGTTCTCACAAGCTGAACGTGTGAAATTTGATATATGCCACCATAAATGTGATTCAGAGTTAATATCTAATTTTTATAATTTATACTGAAATGTGGTATTTAAAAACAAGGTATGATATTGGCTAAAACACAAACCAAACAAATTATGTGCCTTAAAATTTTGTCAATAATTGTAAAAAAAAACTTCCAGGAGAGCAGGATGTAACTCCTAAACAGTGTTGATAACTGAAAAATAGATCCCAAAGTCAGTTTTAACATCTTTTTCTGTGGAATTTGATCTTTCACAGAGGTGGTCTGCAGTGACCACATAACAAACCTAAAGGCTAAATTCCCAGAGTTTTAATGTATAAGCAACTAAAGAATTTTACTCAACCTCTGCCTGGCAGAGCTGCTCCTCTTTTCCTAGAAGGTGCAACTTGAGATCTTATTATGTCCACTACTTCCTGCACCGAGTGTCATTACCAGAAAAGCTCCTAAATGTGGGTATAACATCTCTGTGCTGGCAGACTGAGTATCAACAGCTGCAACGCCATCAGAGGGTATGCAGAACAGGTTACACCAAGAAGCTAACCCCTGCCCGCATTACTACAAGCTTCAAAAGCTCACCATACTGACTGGACCAAATACACAAGAAATGCGGCCTAGATGAACAGTTCTCTTAGTGCTTCTCCTTGCTGTGGTGTCTAGAGGATGGGCACGGCAAGCCAAAAGCATAGTTCAAAGTATCTCCCAGTAAAATTAACAAATGTTGCACATCCTTCAGATTTTACCAACACACCAGATAGAGTTCACTTGTTTTATTCAAGTATTAAAAATCTATTAAGTATAACTTGCTAGACAGCAACCATTACAGTCAAAATGGTAACTTGAATCCTCATCTCGCTCGTGACATACCAATATATATCTCCTTTACAACTAGAAGTTGGCTTAATACGCAAGGAAATGAAAAAACATATCTAAGGCTAGTAGCAAAGCAAACAAACCAACCACCACCTCCTTTTCTGCACAGCAAACCTTCGCCACCACACACAGAAGTTTACACATATTTTTCAAGGTTGAGTATTTCTACAACCTTGCCTCCAGCACCTACCAGCACCGAGCCTCCTTTTCTGCACAGCAAACCTTCGCCACCACACACAGAAGTTTACACATATTTTTCAAGGTTGAGTATTTCTACAACCTTGCCTCCACTACCTACCAGCACAAGCAAGCCTGAACACACCTGAACACCCGCCAAGGAGAAGCCAACATCATTTTTACGGTAATGTCCCTATTTCGGGGTCCTAAAGTTACCTCACGTAAAGTAACTTTATTCCTAAGTATGGTAACTTTATTCAGCCCGCCAGCCACACGCCTGTGCGCGCCAGACGCCCCCGGGTAACCCGCACCGGAGGCAGGGACGCGGGCTGCAACACCACCCTGGGAAGCAGCGCCTGTGGAACGCTCTCAGCGGCAGGGCCGTCTGGGCGGACGAGACCCAAGGCTCCAGAGGCCTGGGACAGAGACTGCCGCTGCCAGGGACCGAGCCCCAGCAGCAGCACCACGCACGCCGCGACCCCACGGTGTGGGCGGAGCGCACCGGTCCGCA
>NW_010407531.1:0-13280 GCF_000710305.1 Buceros rhinoceros silvestris | reverse complement strand
GTGCTCCAGGATGGAACCGCGGCCAGCTGTCCAGGGTGAGGGATGCCCTCCCAGCTCACCTCTGCTGCTGCAAGCTGCCTCCTGGGTGTCCCGGCTGCCTGAATGTGGCAGGGCTGAGGATAATCCTTCTGTGGCTCTGGGCTCAGGGGCTGAGAGCTGCAAGGAGCAGCTCCCTGCTCAGGACACCAGCACCAAGTCTGCGCAGCACTGCAGCCTCGCAACCCGCTCAGCTGGAGTCTGGGCGCAGACTGGCTGGGTGGGACTCAGCGCTCGGATACATGCGGCAAGGAGTGCCACGTCACAATGCATCGCCAGGTAACTGCCTGAGCCATAGTGACAACAGAAGCCATCACTTGTTGACGTCATAACAGGCAATTCTCACCCATGGCACCCACCCCAGCCGGTCAGCAGACCCCAGAGATGCGTCCAGGGTTACTGCAGCAGCACTGCCCCTCTCCCTTCCCCCCATCTCTTGTGCTCAGCATCAGTGTTTCACACCACTTACTGAGGCCTCGGCCATGTATTCCCAGGGTTGTCTGGTTGCTCTGTCCATGGCAGACATGTCCAGGCCCATATGGCAGGAGGGTTCACTCGGTAACACCTCGTGCCTCCCCGGGAGGCTGCAGGACAAAGTCCCACAGGCTGTCCCCACACCCCATCACTGCTGGCCAGCCCTCTGGGCTTCCCTGCTTCCTGCCACAGGGTGTCACCGGCAGCCCTTGGCTTGGCTTTCCCATGTATTTTCTCCTTCCCACCCAAACCATTCTCTGTTTCTATGATTAGTTCTTAAATGACAAGTATCTCATCCTTGATCAAACTGTGATAGTTAAGAACAATTTCCCACACCGTTTATCTGTATCCAGTGTTTTAGATTCATCTTAAGGGGACAGACTTACAAAACAGAAATTAAAATCTGTTAACTCCTTTTATGTCGTGTTTGTGCTTTAGTTACTGGCTTTTTAATGTTTGATCCAAGGTTATTATCCTACTAAATGCAGGAACTACCTTGCTTGTGGCAACTCAGCTCCCCACCTTTCTCAAGGTTAAAGCTTAAAGCATTCAAGAGACAGACTTGGAAGAATTGCCCTGTTTACAGAATTAATTCCTTCAGGAACAGACAGTAATCACAGAAGTTCAGCAGTTCAAAATCAGCCTTGATTTTTCCCCAAGTTTCTCATATGTACTTTCTATAAAAAGAAAATAAAATACATTACTTGATCCAGCATGGGCAAAAGTAACATTTTTTATATTTGCCATGCTACTTCAAGAGCCATCCTAAGCAAGTGAAAACCAAAGGAAAACATTTCAAAGCATTTCCCATTGTTCAGTAGAAACTTTATTACATTACCCTACAGGTATGTGAAGTAAAATAATGGTAGTGAAGGGCAGAATGATGAACATCAGTCATCTTTGGAAAACAGATATATTTTCACAACAATACACTTATTTGTAACAGCTAAGAAAAGAAGCCAGGTATACTCGATAGGTTTTCTTTAAAAATATGTAACAGTTCAATCACATCAAAGTAAAGTCTTGTGGATTTAAAAAATAAAGACAGAAGAGTTAGGTTCAGTGCTCTAGCATTAGTGTTCCAAATGACAACATTTTCGTTAATGCATGTGCACCCATTTGTTTTCAGATTTAAACTACTATATATACAATCTTTAATATAAAGCATTTTTGTCAAAATTAGCTCTGTATTCTTCAGTCTGGACTTTAGAGCTTCAGTATAAGGATTATTATTTGGGCACATATCTAGTAAAAATTTCTGTTGTAGTCACAGAACTTGGAAAATCCAATATATATGTTATTTAACACATTACTGAATTTTATTTTGTTTTATCCTAACCACTTCAATATTAATTTGACTTTGGAGATCGTTCCATCAGAAAGTGTGAGTACAATGAAATCTTCTTTCCTTTGTAATCTGCATGTGCATCTTCATTTAAAATTAATGGGATATCTGGGCAGATAAGGATAAATTTATATTTGTAACAGTGTGTTGCAATTAAAAATCTTTGACACAGTAAAAAGCCTTGCAGTTCATTATGCTTCTAAATGACCAGAATTAATATGCCTATATGTCTACATTATTTAAAACCTGAAGTTTATACTCACTACTTATCTTAAAATCAGTTATTAACTTTGTGCAGCATTTTGCACTTTATTAAACTGATAAAAAGCTGCTAGGGGATAGCTATGTCCATTTTCAATGCTATGTTTCTCGCTACTGTAATGTGAATATATAGAAGCAAGGCATCTCTTTCCGTTCCTGTCTGTGGTAATGCCAATTCTCTAAGCAGATGGCGTTTGCTGAAGTTATATGATGTCAACCTACTCATTAAGTTCCCACCACAATATAGTATGCATTTTCAGAAGTATTTAAGAGCATACTGGAATCTACAAAAAGTGTGACAGTCATGAGGACTGAGCTGGGGATCTCTCAGACTGACAGCAGAGTGTACTCCAGAGCAAGCCTCCTGAGCCATACAGGAGACAGCAGAATTGCTAATGCAAGTCCCACATGCTTTTTCGCTCTGGACTCATACATTGCTGTCATTTAATAAGAATGTATTACCCCTGCAGGCAGTCTGTTTTCTGTCTAGCAATAATCATTCACTGAAGTAATTCAGAAGTCTTTTACTTCACCTGTATGTTCTGCAAATCCAGCTCAGATACATGCAGACATGGCTTATGCTGACTACACAGCAGGAGTTTTACCTGCCTCTGGAAAGGCAGACTTTGGTAATGTTGACAACATACACAATAGGCAAAATTATCAGAAACTTATCTGTTTCCATGAATATTTGGCTGAATGTATCACTTCAGGATATGTCACATACTGGAAATTTCCAAACAAAACAATGTAATTTATTCAGCTCTTCACTCTTTCATATAAAAAAGAACTGTTTATTTTATTATGAAGATTAATTCATCTAGTGGTCTCCAAACTTCACAGAGAGTAAGAAAATAAATTTTTATGATATCACAATCACTAAATACAGCATTTGCTATTCCTGGCTTCAGAGAAGAAAGATTTTATTTTAAAGTTGTTTTCACACAGTACAAATACATGTATATACCAGTAGCTCTACATGTTATCTATACACACACAAACCCAATCAATACTTTGTCTTACAGAGAGATTAAATGGTAACAGGCTTTTGAAATCTTGTAGTTAATTTCTGTATTTCCAAAAATCCAAAGATAGTAAAATTATTTATTCCAAGGACCTACAAGAAATGCTCAGGGAATTGCAAAACAGCCAGTGCTCATGGCCAGCAAGAATCAGGAATGTTACAGGGCACTCCATACAGGTATATACATTCTCAGGCTTCGGCACATCTGCAACAGTGTCTTCGGATGCAGATCTCTCATTTATCACCCCTTCAGTGACCACAAATAAAAGGAAACTGTATTTCTATTTCAGCTCTGGGGTTCCTTTAAAAAAAAAAAAAAATTTCCCAAATTTTTTTAATTTTTTGCCTTCGGATGCAGATCTCTCATTTATCACCCCTTCAGTGACCACAAATAAAAGGAAACTGTATTTCTATTTCAGCTCTGGGGTTCCTTTAAAAAAAAAAAAAAACTTCCCAAACTTTTTTCAATTTTTCTTCCCACTGATCCTCTGTTGCATGTAGTATTCTAAAGGCCACTGGTTGTGATTTTCTTAGGAATATATCAGTGCTGTCACAATACTGGTAATTCCTTGTCTCGGACTGCATTGCAGTTGTGGCACTCCCTGTGCTAAGCCAAAGAGCACATATGCCAAACTCTTGACCCATCAGCTGCCCTTCTTATCAGTATAGTAAATGATAGGTCTCATGTGCCAAAACATGACCCCAACACAGAAAAAAGAGAGGACTAGTGCTTCCCATTATATGCCGTATGAGGCAACCGCCTGATCCCTTCCCCATCAGTCAGGTATTTCCAACCCTCAAGAGAAGATGTTTACAAGAAGCTACAGAATTACCGCCAAGGCCGCATGGAAGAGCCTGCCGGGGTTACATTATAAGCATGTTAGCAGGTAGCATCACTGTCAGCAGCAGCAGCTGGAGGAAATACTGCCACTTCATTTTTAGGTTTCTAAAGGTAACTTCCCACTGAAAGAGAATGTCCAGTCTGTATCACTCATTTTATTTTAGGCTGACATGACACCATTGGGGGACAATTTTGCTTCAGTGGATGGACACCTTGGCAAATTTCATTTCCACCTAATTGTGCAGTTCACAACAGACTTTCTGGGGGGAGAGAAAGGAGCCTTTTGGAAAGCTGGTCTCCATCCATATAGTCAACAGAATAAGCTCAACTTTAAAGAGGGACTTTTTTTTTTTTTACTTTTCTTCTGCATTCTTGTTATTATCCTTGACAAAACCGCCTTGACTTTTTTTTCCCAATTAATTCATTAAGTTAAACTACTATGTATTATCTAAACTCCTCTGACAGACATCAGAATGACATGAATTTTTACTATAATCTTCTCTCTCTGCCATGAGGTCTCTTTAACCAGACAAAATAAAGGCCAGCTGGCAAAATGCAAAAGAAATGGACACACGGTAGAAATATTCTGCAGTTACAAGCTAGATCACTAGAAACACAGACACACATCGTAAAAATGGAGACACAAGTTAAAGAAGAATGGGGGAGACATCTGTCACATTATTAGCAATGCAAAAGACCAGCTTAAGCATGTGTTTTCCTGCATCAACTATAAAAAAGAAAAGGTGCCTTTTTAGCAACTATGCACAGAGATTGCTTAGTTATTCTAAGAAAAAAAAAGTCAGAACACTTTACTATTTTTATCCTATATTACAGTCATTATTACTACCTGTTTATAAAATGTAAACCTTTCCTTGCAGTTAAGATTTACAACAGTCATCACCTTTGTCCACTCCTTACATAATCAGTCAATGATGACAAAAATAAACTGATTTAATTTACATATTTTATGAAGTAATCACTGATATGTTATGGATTATTAGTTGTGTATGTCAGAAATAGTGTTCACAACTGCAATATACAGAAGATTTGTTGAAGACTGGTGCTGGGTCTGGAGTACCAAGAGATCTTGAGGCATCATATAATATTGATGTATGCAATGCTTTTATCTCCAAAACTATTCAGGCAAGGTATGCCTACCACCAGTAATGGACAAAAAAGCCTGATGATGGATTTCCCAAACAACTGCAGTATTGTGCTTACTTATCCCCATCGGATCTTGTTTCTTAATACATCTTGACTAAAGATCAGAATGGAAAGTAAAGCTTGGCAAGGCAGTTTTTCTTCTACATAAGTAGTGAATCAGATCACCTGTACGAAGTGGTATTTGGTAAATTGCACTGGCCTGGGAGCATTTCTACACTAAGACATGGCAAACATGAAGAGTGTATATTTAAAGTTGCTGAAATGCGATGTTACCAAAACTGATCTGCAAACTAGTATTTTTAAGCCAGTATATTACAGTATAAATGTTTTGCATACCTGTGTCTATAAAATTTACTGCTGTGAGAAAAAGAATGATCAGGATCCCCATAGTGTGGCATTTGTCCATCTGTCACTTGTATACACAATACAAACCTCATGTTGAGATTCTGATTAATGTACAGCAATTGACTGCTGGACAGACTAAGAGCCAAATATGATGGTGAACAAAGGAGCACAACCATGCCACTTTGCCCCTTGAGAGTCCCACTGTGCTACATGTCAGCTTTTGAGGTCATTCACTGCTGACCCCCTTCGTAGAGGATGTGGGGCTATCTCGAACTGGTAGCAAGTCATAATGACATGGAATATGGCTGTTTTTTGGAAGATCATAAGGATTCTGGCTGAAACGTCCGCTGCTGCTGAATGCTCCCTGGACAACACTCACCGTAGGTTCTGTCATAAAAGAAAGCACATACATTCAACACTAGAAGTGGCAAACAGAACACAAACACTGTATTTCATTTCAGTTTGCATCACAAAACATCCTTTCCTTACTGCTTCAATATACAGATTTCTTGTCACACTGAGTCCTGAAATGCAGGTAGAAACAAAGGCTGATGTCGAGGTGTTTTGGCTTTACACTGTTAGACCTCTGGGCTTGCAACACAGCTCTCCCATGACCATATTTACTGACAGAGGCAAGTGGACCAGCATCTGTTCTTCGTGTGTGGACAAACTAAAAAAGAAAAGCCCCAAGGGCTTTTCATCAAGATTTTATAAAAATCCTTAGAAACACAATGGGGATATTGATGAACTCCAGAGGAATCTCTGATTTGGGGCAGAAAAGGAAAATGGTATCTTTTGACATGTGACATACACTTTATTCCAGTCCAGAGTCCATTAGGATAATTACCATTACACAAGATCCTCAAATTTTCTGTAACTACAGTATTGCAGTAACTAGATAGGGCCTGTATCAGTGAAATACTGCATCTGTGGGTGACGACACTGTTTTATTTGATCAAGAGAAGGAAATAGACCTTTTCTGTTCCACCCATACACTTACTCCAGGTGCATTCAGTACCTTACAGCCTAATCTAAGGCGGAATTATATTGCAATCAAACATTAAGCTTATGCTGTTGTTTAAAGAAAGGCTTTTGATACAGGGAAATTCAAGAGGTACCTCTAGGTTATAGAACAGAGCTGAAGGTATTTCAGACTCTTGTCTTGTGAGTTACACAACTTATCTCAAAAGAATGAGGTTGTTGTTATAGCTTTTGAGCAGAAAATAGAATCTGAACATGTATTTTTTCAGTGGCTTTTCAAATGTTTTGATTAAACCAATTCAAAGAAAAAAAACCCCCCTGTTCTTTGCTTTAAACCATCAACTTCTAGAAGTAGATTTTGTACTTACCAACTTCATAAACATTCTTATTGGCTGAACCAGAGCTGGCAATCTCAGCATATGGGGAGTCCCTGCGAGCTGGTGACTTCATTTCAACGTATCCGCATTCTGAGCTTTTTGGTACAAGAGCTGGTGGGTCTTTTATAGTAGCATATGGGTTCTCAGAACTACTTAACGAGCAATTACTTAAATTGTATTCCGAGTTCTTCACTAGATCTGCAAAAAGCAAAATATATTACTCTCTCAAGCATGCTACATACTGTGGACATTGTTACTACACAGGATCTTTTTTGAGTCCTAAAAAGTCACTCATAAATAAATATTTAAATGAAAAACAGTCTTAACACTTCAAAATTGTTATACAGCAATTAATGAAAACACCTCTACTGTTAAGTTCTTTTATGAGCTTGATCTTGCCGTCAGCAAATTCCTGTTGCAAAGTCTGAGCACCTTCAATTACGGTTAAAATAGTAGCTAGAATTAAGTATCTATAATATGTAGAATCAGGTTTTAATAGGCTCTTCAGAATACTTCTTTGCCTTTCCAAGTGCCAAACTCAGGACACTACTAGAATAAGTGATTTAAGACTGTTCCCAACAGCAATATCTAGGCAGATGGTAAGGTAACTTCTGGGGGGGGCCTGTTTGGTGCAAAGTCTGAGTATGCAGGCTGAGTAACCAGCTTCTTACAAGCTTCTGTAAGGTGCATGTAGGACAACTGAAAATGAAACATCAGGTGACTTGTCATTTCAGGAGTTAACTGAAGGACAGATAACTGTAGTTTAAAAGAACACGCATTTTCTTATGCTGGGAAGAGATTTTGTGATGTCCATGTTGCTTTGTTCTCTGTGCTGTTTTATGATATGCCATGTTATTTAAGCTTTAGCACCGAGACTTTCTCAGCTGTTTCCCAACTTTGAATATCCAGCATGAGACTGACCTTGGTGAACCTTCTGTGGATAGATGCTCGTAACTTTATGACTCTTTTAAGGTACTTTAAATTGGGCTTCCTCTAATCTTCCAAAACCAGGAAATGTCAGGTATAATAAATAACTCCTTCAGCTTTTTGTCCTGTATTATATACAAGGTGACTAACTAGCTACTTTTGTCTAGTTATTTAACTCATTACTCATATGGATTTTTCTACACTTTTTTCATTGTTTGGATATCCAGGCATTCTAGTCACTCTTGGCATACCTTAAAAATACAAGAAAAATAGTGACACACATCAGTACGGTCCAGTATAGAGTCTTATGAGAAAAAAGGATAATTCAGAAGATGAAAATATCATCACTACCCTGAATTTTTGAAGCTTTTTATTCCTCTCTATGAATTTATATTTTGATATCCTTTCCAAAAGACTGCAGTGAATTTGATGCTTGCACTCATGCAGCCCTACACTGAGCATGCCAGTTGCAAGAGGATTTGGCTCTCTTTTAAAGCCTTTCACCAGAGGCAGCATGTGACCTTAGCTGGCTCACTAGGCTGAATTCAAGGTCCATTCCCCTTCTGTTGACTAGAATAGAGCTGTTTCATGACTCCAGCATTACAGAAATATTTGATTTATGTGAATTATAGGGGACTTAGAAAGTTTTGTTTTGTTTTTTACAAAACCCTCCCTTCAAAAAGAAAAAATAAAAAAAGGCAAACAAACTTCATGCATTGACTCAGGGTTTAGGAATAACTTAATCCAAAATAATTCTATATTCTTATCACAAAGAAACCAGAGATAATTTAGAAGAGTAAAGTTAATGTCTACATCATTTTACCTAAATGCATTGAAAATAAACTCACCTTTCAGGGACTTTCCCAAATATCCCCTATCAAGTCCAAAGGCACCTGATAAAAAGGATATAAAAATCAGACTAATTTTAACATCAAAGAAAAGTGATTAGATAACAGTGTCTAAAGCCTTAAAAATTGATTTGTGACTAATTTCTACCTTAGAAGAATAATTGTCTTATAAGCACTGGGAAACTGCCCAGTATAGGGTTACAAAAGCATTGTTACTATTTGCTTGCACACTATCAAACTGTGGCTTCCTGGACGGGGAAGGTGGTTAAGGTCATGACTGACCGTTAAACTATCTAGTTTGACCTCACATATGTCACAGGCCATTACGTTTCCCCCAGTTACTCTTGAGTGAGCCTAATAACTGCTGTTTGATTAAAGCATATTTTTTGTCAGGATAAACCATTTCTACCAGAAAGGCATCCCACCTTGACCCGAAAAACTCAGGGTATTCAAAGTTCACTCCAATCGTGGTCCTTTGATTCCAAAGTTAACCACTCTCATTTTGTTGTCCAAGATCACTCTGTTCCAGTCCCCTGACCTACAGGAACAGACTAAACACCCAGCTCCTAAGTCTACAGTTTTACAGTTAGCTATTAGTGACAGATTTCTCTCCATATAAACATCAGCAATGCCTGACAACTGTCTTCAGAGACCTGGCACTTTCCTCATTACTAATTACTAATCCATCCAAATTTTTTAATCAGATTGTATTGTGGTACTATGCTAGAAGCCTTACAAAAGCCTAAAGTAATTTTATCTATTCAATATCTCTATAAACAAAATTCATAGCATCCAAGAATGAACTTAGGTTATTTGAGGAGACCTAAACCCATTAGTTTTATTCTTTCCCCATCTTTGTATATTAGGTTTCATGTCAGCTGCTCTGT
This sequence comes from Buceros rhinoceros silvestris, assembly GCF_000710305.1. NCBI lineage: Eukaryota > Metazoa > Chordata > Aves > Bucerotiformes > Bucerotidae > Buceros > Buceros rhinoceros. The sequence goes on along the minus strand of NW_010407531.1, from coordinate 3,770 downwards.
TGCTTTTACCAAGACTAATGCCCAGGTCACCAGCCCCCAGTTACCCAATTAATCCCATTCGATCTTCTAGAGAACAGACGTAGTATCAGTATTCACCCAGTCCTCTAGAATCTACCTGTTACTCATGATTGTCTGCAATGGGTTTACCACAGCCAGTGTCTCTTAGGAGTCTTAAGTACTAGTACAAATGCTTTAAGAATATGTTATGTTAAATACTGAGCCTTACGGCTGAAACCCTTTTCTGAAAAAAAAAAAAAACCAAACAGATCTGAGCTTGAATCGTGGTTAGTCCACGACTGGGGATGAGGGGGGGGAAAAAAATGCTGCATACTGTCATTCTGATTCCCAGAATCTGATACTGATAAGGACCAGAAATTAAGCTGATTAAATTATTTTAATTATACTGGCACTGAAAGTCCCTTCTGAGGCTTTTACTGGTCAGTGCAACCGAGCCTTTTAGGAATGCACGAGACTGTGGAAGGTTGAAAAGGCAGCAAAAGATAGCATAAAGCAGGATCCAGCAATTCTCACCACTTCTTGAGAATTTTTCTTTTTAAGGACAATGCTCTGTCTTTTACTAAACAGGAAGCTAGAATTTACACTCCTAGAATTTACACCTGAAGCAGCTTGGGTGATGAGAAACTGCTTTTTAAGCATTGATTCTGTTTGGTGGGGATTAAAAAAAAAAGGATACATGCAACTGCAACCTCTCATTTATTTAATAAGAATACGTAATTTTGCCAAAGCTGACCCTCATAAAACAAACCCCATTGTTTTATGAAACAAATTAGTAAGCAAATCTGTTAATAAAAATTATATGACATGTTTTGCATATCATGTCTGCACTGGGCATCAGACTGATTTACCATTCCTCCCAAGATGTCACGTTTTTATCTCTAAGGGGCCTTAAAGGAAGGTCAAACCCATAACCCTGAATCTCACACACAGTCTGACAAGCCTGGCATTACCCTGAGTGGAGAATTAGGAAAACAGCCCTGCTTTTCAATTCATCCCAAACACAGTTAATAACTTCACATTCTCATCCTTGGTTTTTTTGGTGTTTTTTTTTTTCCTTACCAAGCTCATTGAGGTAGCCACCATGTTTCCAATCTGCAGGAAGTGTTCCTGTGTAGTCCATGACAGTGCCTCGTTTTCCAGGTTCCACATTTTTAAGGTTCACCAACAGCTGATTGTTTTTTGCCTAATTCATGAAAAGACAGGTAATAGAAACTGAAACTGATGGAAAGTTGCTGAATTTCCAGGTGATAATCAGGGAAGGCAAAAATAAGCTAAATATGAAACATTAGGAAACAAAGTAAAATAAACTAAAGGATAATTTACACAAAAGCATCCAGATTTTTATGCTTTACCTTTGCCAGTGTCAGTCTTTCCACGTTGTTGACATGAGGTGAGGTAGTGCATTGAGTCAGAGTGTGGTAACTAGGGTTAGAGAAATAGTGACTGTTAGCACTTCCACCATTACTGTGAGGGATGGTTTCTGAAAAGAAAAAGAAAGGAAAATTAACAACTAAAAATAACACGTCATTTCTTTCTTAGGATATGTTTTTGACAGTGCTGCACTGATTTCAGAATCAGATTTAGAGTTTATTGAAAAAAATCTAAAAATCTTGCATTCATTTAAAGAAATTAGAGATACAAAGAAGTAACAGACTAGTCATGTCCTCACTTTCAGTGAAGAGCACTCACAAGTGTTACTTGCCAGTTTGACTTTCTGCTGTGGTCCTTGCTCTCTTTTGCCTCCATAGTCATAGCATTGTCCTAATTATAGACGATTTTACCACCAAGTGCACAGCAACATTTTCTGGTGCTTCAAGAGCACCAGCACCTTTGCTGCTACATCTTTCTTGATCTTGACAACGGTTTCTGCTTTACCTGCTGCCTTGCTTAACAGCCATGTGCAACTGCCTGAAGTTTCATGTACCCAGGGCATCCCAACTCACAAGCACTTTCATAGGTCAACAAATCCTGTTTTGTTTCAGGAGCATTGCTCCTTCCCTTCATTTGTTTCAAACTCAAGCCACTCTTCAACCTGCCTCTCTACAGAATCTTGCCACAGCTAGTGTGAAATCCTCATTTTCTACAGTCATAGCAGTGTTTCTGTATTGAAGCTGTTGGCTTTGAATTTTAAGTGTCAGTAGAAACTATGTTTCAGCACACTTTCCAATTCTGTTTAAAAACAGGCTTAGAGGAATTGAAATGTCCATACTTCCACTGTTTGATGCAAAGAAACATTTGAGGGTGCAAAATGTTAAAACAGTAAAGCAAGGCATTTGGTCACTTGTTCTTTACAACTGACGTATTTTACCAGGGTAAGGCACCATCGTAGTAGTGAATGTAGAGATTAAAAGACTATGATGTAGAACAAACTAAGCAGCTATAGCTGCTGGGGCAGCATCCTTCTGCACTTGGGTGAGTGGTCTCACATAGCTGAGAGGTAAGCACACAAGTCGACCATTGCATCCCAGTGGTCTTGTGTGCCAGTTCATCAGCACCATTGTCAGTGTGGTCTCAGGGGATGCTCTCCTGCAAAAGGCAGTTGAGAGGAGTGTCTCATTTTTCCTCTTCCTAAAGAGGAAAGTCCTCAACTGCCTCGCTTTCTAAGAAGGCTTCCAAGGCAGAACCTTTTGAAATCAAGCATGTTCCTGCTCACAGCAGCCCTCAGTAATGTGAAAAGATGTAAACAAGCACATTCAGTCCCCCCTAGGGGACTGAAACCCTTCAGAGCTCAGCTAAGAAAGCACAAAGTCAAGAAATAGAGAAAAAACCCTCTTCTAAATGTCACTTACCTGAAATGGTGTAATCTGCATTGATGACCCTCATAGCAGGGGTATAGGTCACTGCGGGCATATTTGTTTCTTTTCCTTTCTGCTTCTGTCTGTAGATGATGAACAATACTAGCAGGAAAAGCACAACCAGGACAAGAATGATGATGCCTGCTATAGCCCCTATCTGGTAAGAATCAGCTGGCATGGCAGTACTGGTACGGCTCAAACTGTTCAAGTTCCCCACTATAATTACACCAGCTGAAAAACAAGAAGAAATTAAAATATGTGGCATAAATTCAGAGGCTTATGTGTAAGGTGCAGAAGACAATATTTCACTTTAAATCTTTCTGCTAATTTAACTGTATTTACTAATGCCATAAGAAAACTATGTCAGAAATTAATCTGAAGAGAATCCTAGCCTTAAAGAAAACCACTACTCTTCTTCACAGAAAGATTTTTTTTTTTTTAATGGAGTTGAAACAGTAAGAACATTCTCTAGGCAAAAGCACAGAGCAGGTAAAGCACACGCTGTATGAGCAGCTTTTGACAGCATTGCACTGTAAAACATTTCACGCAACCTACATTTGAGTGCTTTGCTCCAATAAACTATCACCGAGACATCAAATACGTAACAAAATCTACATACATATCTAATTTAATAGAACAGACTATTTAAACACACGTGCCTTATCAAATTTATGTCATTAATGGTACAGAGATGGTATTTAACAGATCGATCCAAGTTTTATATATTTTTATTGCATTTAGGCTTTACCTTGATCACACCTGGCCCCCTTCCAGCCTGGACTGCAGTAACACGTTCCCGTGATGTGGTCACAGGTTGAGTTGTTCAGACAGTCACATATCTGCCGGCATCCATACCCATATGTGCCTTGAGGGCATTCTGCACAAAATAAATGCAAATAAAAATCAGGCATAGCCAGTACTTCTTAAATTGCTGCACAGCTTAAATGTGCAGAAGTC